>NC_058407.1:36804971-37030127 GCF_002201575.2 Neomonachus schauinslandi
AGATAGATAGATAGATAGATAGATAGATAGATAGATAGATAGATAGAAATATATTATTGATTGATTGATTGATTTTAGATTGAGAGTGAGAGTGCAAGTTGGGGGAGGGGCAGAGGGAGAGGGAGAGAGAATCTCAAGGAGACTCTCTTCACTGAATGTGGAGTCCTACACAGGGCTTGATCTCAGGACCTTGAGATCATGACCTGAGATGAAGACAGGTTTTGGGCACTCAGTCAACTGAGCCACCCAGGTGCCCCACCTAAATATATATTTTTAAAGCAAAATAGGGGCATACCTTGAGAAATATTTTTAATTAATATACTATATACAGGTATTCATATAAGTAGTACAAGTGGACGTATTTCCAATGGATATATATATATATTTTTAAAGATTTTATTTATTTGCGAGAGAGACAATGAGAGACAGAGAGCGTGAGAGGGAGGAGGGTCAGAGGAGCTGAGCAGGGAGCCCGATGCGGGACTCGATCCCGGGACTCCAGGATCATGACCTGAGCCGAAGGCAGTCGCTTAACCAACTGAGCCACCCAGGCGCCCCTCCAATGGATATATTTAAAATATTTTACTGTCAGTAGCTATTTCTCCCTAGAGGCAGTTTACTGAGAATAACTCAACATTAACCTACAAATTATTTCAGTACTTTGCCAGATTCCTGGAGGACATATTATTCAAATAAGGTATTATTAACTTGAATAATAACAGTAATGAAAGTTAATTGAATGCTCACTATGTACCAGAGCCTCTTCTTTTTTTTTAATTTTATTATGTTAATCACCATACATTACATCATTAGTTTTTGATGTAGTGTTCCATGATTCATTGGAATGATTCATGATTCATCCATCATTCATTTGCCTATAACACCCAGTGCTCCATTCAATACGTGCCTTCTTTAATACCCATCACCAGGCTAACCCATCCCCCCAACCCCCTCCCCTCTAAAACCCTCAGTTTGTTTCTCAGAGTCCATAGTCTTTCATGGTTCATCTCCCCCTCTGATTTCCCCCCCTTCATTTTCCCCTTCCTACTATCTTCTTCTTTTTTTAACATATAATGTATTATTTGTTTCAGAGGTACAGGTCTGTGATTCAACAGTCTTACACAATTCACAGCACTCACCATAGCACATACCCTCCCCAATGTCTATCACCCAGCCACCCCATCCCTCCCACGCCCCACCACTCCAACAACCCTCAGTTTGTTTCCTGAGATTAAGAATTCCTCATATCAGGGGCGCCTGGGTGGCTTAGATGGTTAAGCGTCTGCCTTCGGCTCAGGTCATGATCTCAGGGTCCTGGGATCGAGTCCTGCATCGGGCTCCCTGCTCCTTGGGAGCCTGCTTCTCCCTCTGCCTCTCTCTCTCTCTGTCTGTCTGTCATGAATAAATAAATTAAAAAAAAAAAAAGAATTCCTCATATCAGTGAGGTCATATGATATATGTCTTTCTCTGATTGACTTATTTCCCTCAGCATAATACCCTGCAGTTCCATCCACGTCGTTGCAAATGGCAAGATTTCATTCCTTTTGATTGCTGCATAATATTCCATTGTATATATCTATCTATATATATAGATAGATAGATAGATAGATACCACATCTTCTTTATCCATTCATCTGTCAGTGGACATTTTGGCTCCCGATGTTTATAGCAGCAATGTCCACAATAGCCAAACTATGAACAGACCCTCTTCTAAGTGATTTACCCATATTAACTTATTTAATCATTCAACAAAAGCCTACAACTTTATCCCATTTTGTAGATGAAGAAACCGAATCACAGAAAGATAAGTAACCTGTGAAAATTCACACAGCATATTAATAGCAAAGGCTGAGTTTGGATGCACTCATGTTCCTATGTTCCTAAGTATTCTGCTATGTAAGCTATCAATATTTAATAAGAACTACTTCTTTGTCCTTAATTTGGAAATACTATCTTTAAATACATCATATAGCTTTTAAAGAAAATACATATGCATTGATATGTCATAATATACCCTTTATTTTCCATTCTGTGTATTCCAAACATAAATGACAGAGAAGTCATGTATCTGAGGTTATGGCACCAAACTTCTGGTCTTACGTGATCCATTTGGAAATTGACTTCCTGTCTCTCTCAGCAATGGACTTCTCAGCTGTGTGACAGTTGGATAGTTATTGGGCTCTTCTTAGCTTCTTTCCTACCTTCCCTGTCACTTCCATCAAAACAAAGAATCCTTCAGTGATATGTTAACTCTTCTAGGACCAAGCCTTTCTTTAAAAGAAGTCATCTTGATTTTACAAAAAAAGTCTTCATCAGTGTGGAGATGTTGACCCATATTATCTTCCTCAATAGCAACATTCTGCTAACAGTGTCTGAGTGTAGCTGTGCATGACCAAAACACTTCCATATACAGTTTCCATTGGTCCTCACACAGCAGAAGATAAATAGTGTTGCCGGAAGGAAAAACAACTAAGATTTTGAAAGTTTTGGAGGAAGATCTCAGCTTCTTTCTGAAATCACATCCATTTCTTATCAATGTACTTAGATATTTATTTTGTTTTATATCTCATATTATGAATCCATCAAATTATATCTAATAAAGAATTGAGAGTCGTTCGAGAGAATAAGAGGAAAAAAAAGGAGGGTTACTGCAGGGTAAGGGAGATGTTCCTAAAATTATTCTAAGAATATTGGCCTAGAAGCCTTATTTAATCCTTTTTGCCTGACTGGGAAGATCCTCTATATTGCATTTTACATTCAGTTTTATGCATGGGACAATTTTCTTCCCTTGAGAATGGTGAGCTAGAGGGATAGACTGACTTGGTACCAATTTCTAGATTTTTTTAAAAGGGTGCAAGTCATAAGACAATGTTACAGATTTCTTAGAAACTGGAGATTTTAACTGCTTAGTTGAATTGAGTCTTCCCCTTTCTCCCTTTTTATGCATGCATATTTTTTTTTTGGAAAAAAAATTGCTGTTTATTTGTTGTTATTTTGTTGTTTATTTAGCTGGTTTATTTTCTTAAAATTTTTTTGTGGCCATCAGGGCTAGTGACAAATATTCCGTTTCTCTGCATTTGTTGACTGACAAATTGTGAGCAGATATAATATGTATAACTCCCGGGTGTTATCATGTGATTATCAGATTGAGACTATTAGCCTGGGACCTTGAGTGCCCTCCTTGAACAGCCTCGTTGCTGATCTGCTTTGCACATGTAGTGTGAGGGAGAAATAAACCTTTATTGTGTCAATGCACTAAGATTTGGGGATTGATACTGCAGCATAATTTAGCCAGACTTGCCTGTGCTAACACATTATTTTTCTCTTCTGAATATATCCCTATGGATCTTGAGTGATTTATAATTTGTTAAAATTTCTATTCAGATAGCTTACTGGAGCACATTAGTTTTGTTATTCCCATTGTCATATATTGTTATGTCATTACATTGCATTCCCCACAATTCTCATCCTTTTTTCCTACTCCTAGGAGAAGTTGTACCTCGTTTTCCACGTTATCACTTTTCTCTTTCAAATCACATTCATATCTTCTCTGATTTTGTCTGAGTTGTCATATTCTCATATGACCTTAGCAACTAGCATTAAGGGGAGCCACCACTGACCATAGATTTGACTCTTAAAATTAAAAAGCATCTTGCCTATGTTGATGCACCTGATACCTGCTCACATTACTGCTTGTAATAAAAGGATCTATCAGTCTTTTGAGAATTTGCTCTGATCTCACTAGGAAAAGAAGTTTTCCTCTCCCTCCATTTGTAGCATGGAGAAATTTCTGTTTCATTTCAGTTGGCCACCCTGGCTCTATAAATATAATATATCCTTTTCGGGGCTGATTCCACAAATCAAATAATTTTGTTTAATACCGTTTAAAGATAAGATCCAGAAATATTGTAACTAAATCAGCTTTTCATTCACCAACAAAGGTTTAAATTAAGATGATTATTGGGGAACACAAATTTTATATCAACCATTTTCTTCATTACAATATATATTATAAATGAATTTATTATAAATAAAATCATTTCTCAAGAATTTATCTCCTCTTTTGCAGTCACTCCCTTGTGACTTAATTTTAAGCATTTAAAAATATTCATGTAGACAGTTTTTCCACCACCCTACACTCTCTGGCTTTGACCTTTTCTTCTCCATGATATTGTCCTCCATCCTGTCTCAGCCATACATTTCCCTGGAAATACCCTAGAGACTTGTCTTTTACAATGACAACCACTCCAAATTTCAGTTTTATGTATCCCACTCTCTAGACCACATCCTCCTCTTCTTTCTTATTTTACCTCAAGACCCAGAGCCCTAGTCTTCTTCAATCTAACCAGCACCCCCTCATGTCTTTTTCTTCCACTCAGCTTAAATTTCTGATTTCTGATTTTAATTTCTTGTATATACTCTCTAGAGCCTTTTCTTTATGTTATCCTTGCTTTATTTTACCTCCTGAGCAAAACACAAATCTTGTTTAATTAAACTCTTCTCCTATACCAAGCTCCACCTGTGCAACATAAGGCTAGGAAAAAAGCCCAACTATGCTAATTTGACTCACTTTAAATTCATGATTTTGAATCACAAATAAATCTTCATTTTACCCAGCAATCATATTCTGTATCCCTAATCATTTCATATTTCCTCTCTTCTAAATGACTATTTCTTTTCTTTCCTTCTCAAACTCTTATATCTCTTTATCCTCACCTTACTTCCTATTTCACTGAGAAAATTGTAGCAATCATCAGCAAACTTTTACAGAAATGCATGACTACATCTAACCAGCTACCAGTCTTAGCACATTCATACTCCAGTCTTCCTACTTGTTGCCAGATATCAGTTCATACTGTTTTTATTTAAAGATGACACCTCCGCTTATGCTCAAAATCCCATCTCTGTCACCTACTCAGTATCATTGTTCCAGAAATGCCCTCTCTCCAATATGTTTGTTTCTTTTTTACTTGTTACCGAGTCACTATACAAATGAATTATTATTATTTCTTTTTTTTTTTTAGATTTTATTTATTTATTTGACAGAGAGATAGAGCACAAGTAGGCAGAGCGACAGGCAGAGGCAGAGGGAGAAGAGGCTCTCCACCGAGCAGGGAGCCTGATGCAGGGCTTGATCCCAGGACCCTGGGATCATGACCTGAGCCGAAAGCAGACGCTTAACCATCTGAGCCACCCAGGCGCCCTGTTATTATTATTTCTTAAGTCTGAAAATATTTCTTTCCCCATTAGCTCCAATGCCATTTTCCCAAAGATCTGCAAATGGCCAATAAGTACATGAAGAGGTGCTCAACATCACTAATCATCAGGGAAATGCAACTCAAAACCAAAGTGAAATATCACTGCACACCTGTTAGGATGGTTATTTTCAAAAAGACAGGAGGCAACTGGTGCTGGGGAGAATATAGAGAAAAGGGAACACTTGTACACTGTTGGTGGGAATGTAAATTGGTATAGCTGTTATGGAAAACATTATGGAGTTTCCTCAAAAAATTAAAGATAGAACTCTCACATGATCCAACAACCCACTTCTGGGTATCTATCCAAAGGAAACAAAATCACTATCTTGAAGAGATATCTGTACTCCCATATTCGTTGCAGAATTATTCACAATAGCCAAGATATGGAAACAACCTAAGCATCTGTTGACTATGGATAAAGAAAATGTAATATGTTTGCACAATGAAATATTATTCAGCCATAATAAAGAAGGAAATCATGCCACCTGTGACAACATGGATGAACTTGGAGGGTGTTATGCTAAATGAAATAAATAAGACACAAAAAGACAAATACTGTATGGTATCACTTACATGTAGAATCTAGAAAAAAAATGAACTCAGAGAAAGAAATAATAGAATGGTGGTTACCGGGGGGGGGCGGGTATAGGTAGATATTGGTCAGAGGGTACAAATTTTTAGTTATAATATGAATTAGTTTTGAGACCTAATGTACAACATGGTGACTATAATTAATAATAGTACATTGTAATACTTGAAATTTGCTGAGATTAGATCTTAAATGTTCTTACCCTTACACACGCAAAATAACTACGTGAAGTGATACATGTGTTAATGATTTTGATTATGGTAATCATTTCACAATGTATATGTATATCAAATAATCACATTGAACAATTTAAATATATACAATTTTATTTGTTGATTATAGTTGGGAAATACAGTTGTCAATAAGGTTGAAGAAAAATTAACTATCTCAAGTTAATTCCTTTCATAGTGGAATGTGATATGTCCCAGACTGAGCCACACATTTACATATTTTAGTTTCTAATTATTTTTCTTAAGTTGTATAGAGTTTTCTTATGAAAAATATATTTGTATACCTTGATTTCATGTTGAAAAACTAATTACTATCTTACAAAATAATTGGCAAACCTGAAGATGCAAATTAACCCAATAAAAATGATCTCTTCAAACAATTTATTTGCCAAGACACTGTAAACAGATTTTATTCCAACTGTTATTTCTGTCCTCACATGTCCTTTATAGAAAAGGACATAATGCTATAATGTGTTCCAGATTTCAGAATATTGTTAAATATGAAACTGAAGTTGATCTTAAGAAGTACTATAAATGGCACACATTATTCTATATTATTCTATAGGAAGGAAATATCTCATTTAAGTCATATGCCTGCTTATTCTATATATAATTCAAAGATATCTTTGGCCAGCTCAAAATAGAGTCCTGCTAGCTCCCAAACTCAAAGTGGAAGTTGAAAGAAAATAACAGAATGAGCAACTCTTGTTGCAAAATATTAATGGTATTTTATTGCAAAGTTTATTTGAATGTTTTGCCTGACTTTTTATGGTTATTTTTTATATTTTGGATGTGTTTTTTACAACATTTAATTTACAAAAATGATACCACGCATATAGTAATCCTTTTACTAGTTACTGAAGGTATATTTATTTACCTGGAAAATGTTTTAAGAGTCCTGGATTTTATGAGGTTATACTTTATACAATTGTAAGTTATTTCCTATATATTTATGTAAATAATGGTGTCATATTTAAAATATTTTGAGCACCTTTTAAAAATTGTTTTTAAAATCAAGTTTATAATAAGAGAACTAACTTAATTGAACTATGATTTTTTCTTTTGCATTGGTTATTACATTTTTATATCTATCAGGAAAACCATGTATAGAACACATATATATGGTCAGTCTTCTAACAAATCCTTATGACTCCACTCATTATAAGCATCATCAGCCTTCTTCAACAATCATTTATGATTTTATTTGTGATCCTGAGTTTTTTCTTTCCTGGAGAAGCAGACAAGGTGAGAAGTGAAGTCATAAGACTTTTAAATTGAAGTAAAATAACTATCGTGAATTTCCTCTTCAAAAATAATCACCATTGGTGACTATGTATTTATGTCATATTAAATATTTTAGAGCACCTTTTTGAAATTGTTTTTGAGTCAAATTTATGAGTTATAATATAAGTTCTTATTGTTAGGCATAATATATAATGGAAATGTAGTTGCAACCACACCTGTTTTTGAAGAATCAAAACAGCACTATGAAATATTAGTCTGGCAAACTTAGGCTGCATATCAGTTTGAATGAAGAAAACTCCAAACAGCAAAGAAAAAGAAAAAGAAAAAATGATTCATTTCCTGTATTGAATTAGTTTCCATCAAATTCTACTAATTTGTGCTATACATTACCTTAGGGGAATAGTGGGGAAAACTTATTAGGGAACACTGTCAGACATGTAAAAATTATCTGACATTAAAATATAAATGTAGCCCAAATCATAATCCACTCATCAGTGGTACCATTCAGTGGTTCTTTTCAACCAACCATTGGTCTACAAGACACAAATTAGCTACAGGCATTTCGATTGATTTCCATTGTCTAGAAAGAAAGCAGAATATTTCATTTGAGCCAGTGCACCAATATTGAAATTGTTTTTCTGACAACCGGACAATATTCATCCTGGTTTGTTTAGAAAACCAATTAAAGTAAGATATCAAATCAATTGCTGATTTTTCTGTTAGAGTAAAAGTACTATGACATTCCCCCTTTCAAATAGTCTCATATTTTTATTTTGTTTCCATGAGAATAGTCCTATAGGGTGTGCTGACTTTCTCTATTTTCTCTCGATCCCTAGATTCACTGGATCTGGTAAGTAAGAAGTAGGGGTACCCAAGTGTTTAGTAACATACGAGTCCCGGAGAATGAGAGATAAACTCCATGAAACTTAGAAGCCTGCCACATCTGTGTTGATTCTAGAGGCTGAGAAGTTTGCAGCATGTCAGGGTCCTCTCTTAAAGAAAAAAGCACATCTATACCTTACACAATTCACCCATGAATAAGGAGGCACAGCACCTGCAGAGCCTGTCTGGATTTTGTTGGTAATAGAGGCCACATTTCAGTATGCCACTCTGACCCACTCACTGAGTAACCCAGAAGCTTTGAGTGGGATCCAGCAGGAAAGGGCTCTGCAGAAAGTACATACTTGCGGTGTCCACCATCCTGCTCCTTGGGCCTTAATTATTCAAAAATAATTGCATGTCATTGGTAGATATTGCTTCATTTATAAAATTTTTGTATCTTGCATTTGTGTAACTATGTAGGTTAAATTTCTTAAAAGGCATAAACAACCTTTGTTAGATGAACATGGCATAAAAGAATAAAACTTGAAATGGATTGCTTTCCTCTTTATAAAATGAATTTGCTGTGAGGCATAAGACAGATCCATGAATAAAAATCATAACTTCCAATTAGTTAATTAGCTCATAGGGTTACTAAAAAATGAGTGAATGTTAATTTTAAATAAAAACTGTCATTCATAAGTCTTTTCAGTAGTACATGTTGATGAGTTGAAATTTTTTTGTGACAAGGATTTCAAATAGCATTTTCATACTTTCCTCATGTTACTGAATTCTTTTTGTTGTAATTTTCATTGTGAGCTGGGAGGTAGTATGATATAGCATTTAAGAATTTAGACTTTTTAGTTAAACTATATATTCAAATATTCAAATGTTAACTGTGCCATATTTTAAGAAAAGATTTTATTTATTTGAGAGAGAGAAAGAGAGAGAGCACAAGTGCATGAGTGGGGGTGTGGTGGGGGGGGCAGAGGGAGAGGGAGAAGCAGACTTCCTGTTAAGCAGGGAGCCCAATGTGGGCTGATCCCAGAACCCTGAGATCATGACCTGAGCCAAAGGCAGGCACTTAACCAACAGAGCCACCCAGGTGCCCCAAACTGTGCTGTTTTTAAGTTTTGGTGCCTTTTGTAAGTTATTTCAGTTCTGTAACTTCAATTTTCTCCCATGTAAAGTAGGGATAATAATGGTGTTGAATCAGAGGTTGATATGAGGCTTACATGAGATAGGACATGTGAAGAGCCGGCCATAGAGAAAGCTTTCAATAAATATTAAGTATTAACATTCAGCAGACCACATGTCAGCTTCTTTAATTGTAAAATAACAACGCTTTGAAGCCTTAAAATGCTAGATGTCTGTTATTTTAGGTCATATCTATATAAAGTGAAGGAAGGATTTAATTAGTTATTCAGTGACTAGAAAAAAGAACCGCTATATAATCAAAGGTTATGAACAAATTGACCCGCTGAATAATTACACATGTTTTTTAATTGTAAGAAGTCAGTCTCATTAAACCCCCTTTCAAAAGCATTTAATTATGCCACAGATCTAGTTACACTGTATGCTAAATTGTCTTAGCTCCTAGTTACCTCATACTTTTCTTCCCAATTATATATTTTTATATCTTCCTCACATAGGTGTTTTGCAATTAGAACAAATAAGGTGTACACTTAGCAATTTAATTTAGATTGAAATACTCTTTTCATCTTGTGTTTGGCGAAAAGACAACTTTTTCTGAAACACCTTAATTTGTTCATCGATACTGTCAAAGTATTTGTTAAAGGCAGAAATATTAATGGAAATATAGGTCAATTTTCTCTTCCAATAGAAGATCAAAAAAGAGCAAAAAGCAAAATAGTTTTTTTGGCATTTGCAATTACAGAAGGTCTCACAGAAAATAACTGGGTAATTGTTTTGTCAGTTTAGAGATCACACACAAAATTATAGCGTTTACTTCATTTCACTCCATGTCTTGAATGGATCGGATAAGGTATTTGGGGGAAGGTTTTGGTTTCAAAATATGCTGTGGAATTTTTACATCAAATCAGTATCTCTAAAAACGTGTGCGTGATGAATGAAATTTTGTGCCTTTAATGATGACCACCATAGTTCTTAGCTGTTTCTCATTGTAGTTACTATAAAAATGTACTTGCATCAGGCTTTCCATTGTTTTCTTCCAACTGTGAACTTGATTTCTCATATTTGGATTTCACAGCCTGACCTGAAATTGGTTCATTGATTGTGATACATTTCTCTGTGCTTCTTCTAGTAATTGTTTGCCAGAGAATGTGACTTACACGTTAAATGCTAGTTTGTGTAGGATGTGGAGACATCAATAATGAACCCACAAAGAAAATGTGTGGTATATAATGAAATATTGATAATCTTCAACACATAACACTGTGACTAGCAGTTTTCATAGAAACCCTTATGATTAAAAATGGACTTCTAGTCACAGACATTCGTAATTCTAATATTGCTCAAAATTTTTATCCAAACTATGAAAAGCATTAATGTGTTATTATTAATGGTGAGAGCATCACAAACAACCTGTTGGAAAATCAGCTTTACCTGAGACAGTAAAGCAAAGACTTCTGATTCTTTCTTGGCAACTCTTCTGCTACTCCTGAATTTAGACCAGATCTCACAAACTTAAATACCTGAGGGAATTGTGCTATTAACATTTCTTTCATACAGGTAAAGAAAGAAGAATATCAGTCAATAAATGTGTTTATGAACCCTATGCATATCATTTGCCTAATTTCACTGCATTTATACCAACCCAAACAGGTCACACCTTGGTTTAGACTAGTTTTCACAATTGGTTTACCATATCTTCATTTTGTCCAGTCTATAATATGTACTGTCTCAGCTTTCCATCTCTAATAATTCAAGTACACTCTGAATACCATGTACTGGTCTTCTATATAATCAAACTGATTACATTGTTTTCCCGTTTAAAATGTGCTTTGCGGGGCGCCTGGGTGGCTCAGTCATTAAGTGTCTGCCTTCGGCTCGGGTCATGATCCCAGGGTCCCCACATCGGGCTCCCTGCTCCGCGGAAGCCTGCTTCTCCCTCTCCCCTCCCCCTGCTTGTGTTCCCTCTCCCGCTATGTCTCTCTCTGTTAAATAAATAAATAAAATCTTAAAAAAAAAGAAAAGAAAATGTGCTTTGCCTTCCCTTTGTTACTTGATGCAAACACTTCACTTTCTAATACCATCTCTGCCCCTCACCTCACTGCCACAACCTGGAGCACTGGTCACATTGAACACCTGTTTCACTGAGCCTCTTTAGTTCCTCAAGTTTTTCATGACCAAACTTATCTTTTAATATCCCTCACTCCTGAAAATTTACATAATCTGTGAATCTTTCCTTTCAAATCAGCTGTTTTTCATCCAGGACCATGGTTCCACCTAGACCCATAGCACTTCTCACGTTGTATTGCAATTTTCAGTGTATGTGTATATTTCTGCCACCTGTCTTTCAGGGCAAGGAAAAATTCTTGTTTATGCTTGCAGCAAACCCTAACAATATCTAGTACCTAAAAGGTTTTTAATTAATTAATGTGTGTGTGTGTGTGTGTGTAGAGATAAACATATAAGCTAGCAGTTACAGTAAAATTAAAATTCTATGTGCACATCAAAGCACAGTAAATGTTTCTTTTAATTTCTCATGTGGTGAAGATTGCTTTCAACAAATGTGAAAAGATAGATAAAAACAACAAATGCAATGAGAATTTTCAAAGGAAATATGTCCTCTCCTTTCGTAGTAACAGAGACTGGTCTGTACGCAAATCCATATATCTACTATTTTTTTTTAAGATTTTATTTATTTATTCATGAGAGACAGAGAGAGAGAGAGGCAGAGGGAGAAGCAGGCTCCCAAGGAGCAGGGAGCCCGATGCGGGACTCGATCCCAGGACCCTGGGACCATGACCTGAGCCGAAGGCAGACGCTTAACCATCTGAGCCACCCAGGCGCCCTATATCTACTATTTTTTCTTAGCCTTGACCTAAGGGCTTTCCATATCTGTGGTTCTTTTATGATTTTCTACTTTTCTGTAGAGTTTTCACCTACTTTTCATTCAAGCAACACAACGTCTTGGAATTTGAATGTTTTAAAAGTAAATGTTTTAAAGTAACTGTTTAGCTGTATGCTTATGAGATAACAGATTTTTCTATGATATCCTGCGCCTGGGTCTCAATTAAACCTCAAAAGACAAATTTGAAAAAGCACAATAAACTGCCATTTGGTGCATGAATGTGTGTGTGTGTGTGTGTGTGTGTGTGTGTTTAAATAGTATGGGCTAAAGCTAGTGATCTAGGGTTCTAAAACACATATTATTACCTATGCCTCCATAAAATCTGTTTTTCCTTACTGGACTTAGAATATTGCTATTCCCTGTCTTTGTGATGATTCTGCTCTAATATTGTAAGATCTTTTAACTAAGCTTCCATTAAAATTGACTTTTTTCTGATTTCTCTAAAAATATTATCCACGTTCTTATGAAATCATACTTTTGAAAAAGGAAATGTTTGCATTTGTTATTGCTTTAATAGTTCTCTGTCCTTTTCTACTTCTTGGGTATACTACAAAGTTCTGAAACTGTTCTCTGTGATTTCTGAGTTCACCAGGGAGTTCAGGTTAGGAATTAAAGCATTAGTGTCAGATACAGTTTGAATAACACCTCTGCTAATTATCTCTATCTTGGTTAAGATACTTAACCTTTCTAAGCCCTACAGAAAATGGGAATAACACTGAAACCCATGTCATAGAGTGTGGGAGATTAAATAAGCTAATGCATGTAGAACAGATTGTGAAGGATCTAGCAGATAATAAGCATTAAGTAGATGTCAGTTGTTGGGATAATATGATGATGATGATGATGATCCTGTTTTATCAGTGTCCACTTACACTATAACACCACTGCAATCCAGCTTTCACCTATGTCTCTTCACGCTGTAACAGTTGCTGCCTATAACGATAACCATTTGTCACCTCCTTCAATAAGAACTAGAGTGCACCAGCTCCTGTTCTAGTGGATGGAGATACAGCAGTGTATGAACAGACAAAAGTCCCAATCTTTTTAAAGCTTACATTTGAGTTGAGAGGCGATACTGAATACACAAAGAAAAAGCGAATTATGTATTTTAGGTGATGGTAAGTGCCCGAGAGAGAAATAAAGCCAGAATAGGGTATAGATAACTGAGAAGCAATGGTGAAGTTTTAAATAGGGCAGTCACAGAACTCCTACTAAGAAGGTGATATTTGAACAAAGACAAAAAGAGGTGAGAAAACACTTGTGTCAATTTCCTAGGAAAGAGCAATTCAGGTACAGGGCAAATGCTTACTAAGTGTGAGATCAGAATAAGGTCAGAGGCTTAAAGGGATCAGGTGTGACTAGAGATCAGTTCCACTATGATATAGGCCATTACCATATGTTGCTTTTCTTTGAGTCAGTGGAGATTTTGAGCCCTTGTAATCACACCCTTTTCAGGTTAGGTTTGCTCTATGTGTCTGTTCACAGTAACCGTGAGACACTGAGCACCAGAAGGCCCCCAGGTGGATCACTTAATTTTCACACAGATTCTTCCCTGTCTTCACTGTGTAAAAGCAGCTCTACCCACTTCTGATGGGAGTCAGTATCCCAGGGAGGATGGCGAACTCCTCTTTTTGCCACTGGTTCCTTGAGAGAGGAAGTCTAAAGCTCTGACAGCAGCTGCAACTTATAATTCAATAGGCCCCTTGTGGTATCTCCTGACTAGAGTGTGACTCCTTTGGGCACTGAGGCTTCCAGCACTGACAAGCTCAGAGTGATGGGGCCAGGAAGCACAAAATTCTCCAGCGTGTCTTTGGAAGGGATAATAAGTGGGATAACTCCAGCTTCCTGGAAGGACCTGTGTATCTTTCCTATTGAGGATACAGCCCTATGCCCTGGTCTATGATTTAATGACTATGGTATCCTGAAGAAAATGCATTGTCTTTTCAGAGTGCTTCTTTCAGTTACAATTTAGAAGACTGTTGTAGCACTGTATGAGCTTAGCTATTTCTGGATGGTGAGGTTCAAGATTTGACCAGTGTAATTTATGGTCATGGGCTCACTCTCGTAACTCCTTTACTATGAAGTGACTGCCCTGGCCAGAAGCTATGCTGTGTGGGATTACATGCCTATGAACTAGATATTCTGTAAGCCCCTTGATAGTGGTGTTGGCTGAGTCTCTGCAGGAAAGGAAAGCAAACCCAACACACAGTAAGTATCTCCTTCTGAGGGGATAAACTGGTCCTTCTAGGATGGAAGGAGGCTGCTAAAGCCAATTTGACACTCACTGACTGGTTTGCCTTCATAGGGAATAATGCCATTTTGAGAGCTCAGTGTTGATGTCTGTTGTTGACAAGTTAGACACTCAGAGGCATAAGTAGGTAAATTTGCCTTGAGAAGTGGAGTCCATAATTTTGGTGTCCATTTATGTACTCTCCATATCTGTCACTATGACCACTCTAGACCAGCTTGGGCTTGATCCCAGCTATTTTATTTTCATTTTTTGATGGACTGCTTCTAGGCATGTTTAACTTTATGACAAGCAGGTCTGAAAGAAGCCAATTCACCATGACTGGTTCTGGACACACATTCACTTGGAGTCCCCTCAGTCAAACATTTCCTTTCTATCAGGCCCTAAGGCTTATTTCCCCAAAAGCATATGATTATCTCCTCTGGATACATGGTATTGCTTCAGAGTCACAGTGGCTTACATCTTTTTCCCCACATCTTATCCTTTCTCATCACTGACATCTCCAACTTCCAGATCACGTAATGCAAGCAGCAGAGCTGACTGCACCAAGGCCTGGACCTACTACAGCATCCCTTTATGCTCCAGGCCCTACTCAGTGTGGGTAGCCTGATGTTTCATCCACTATATGGGCCAGAGCAAAATCCCCAGCTGTGGAACCTGTTGGCCCCAGAACATAAAGAGGTCTACAGCTACATGCTTCATTCATTCTATAAGAAATTCAAAATGCAGCAGTTTGTATTTTAGTTTGTGGAAAAACACAGCATACCTCTGACAACTGGATTACTGAAAATTTTATTGGAGTGTCTGGTTTCTGAAACTTCCTAGTATTTATTTCCCATACTACGGAACACATGTGTCTTACCACTGCCTCTAGAACTCTAACTGCCTTTTGCTCATCCTGTTCAATCAACATGATGTTCATCAATGTAAGGGATGAGTAAGATGCTTTGTGGAATGTCTAGGTGATACAGGTCTCCTCAGACTATTTATGACCGTGGGTAACATAGTTAACACAGCCCTGAGGCAAATATACAAGTGAAAATTGTCCATTCCATAAGAATGGCAGTGATTTCTTATCCTCTTTTCTAATTAGAATAGTAAAAACACACTCACTGAATTAACAACCACCAGTCATATACTTGTGGCTTTAATAATCTGTTCCAACAATGACACCATGAGTAGAACAGCTGCTGTTATCAGAGCTATTGCTTTATTAGATTGGAAGTAGTCTATAACCATTCTCAGTATCTATTCCATTTCTTCAGGGGCTAGACTCTGAGTTAAATTAAGATATAATATGGAGCACCACCCTTCATCTTTAGTCTTTAATGATAGCACTTATCTCTGCTGTAACCCTTGGGACATGATGTTGATTTTAATTTTCTATCTTGGCTGGAAGTGGATGATTGGAGGATGCATAGTTTCAGAGGTTTCCCTTTGGCCTTTCCTAATATTATTGCTCTTATTCCAGACTAGGGACTCTTATGGACTCTACACTAATTCTACATATTCCCTCGAGGACTGGGAAAACAAACACTGAGTTGGGTTTCTGGGTGCAATGGGCACATAGCGTGTTAGAATTTAGCCAGGACTCCATTCATTACCTGTTTCCTATAGACTCCCACTCTGCCAAAAAGAACTGTAATTTTTATTACATGAGTTTTTGGGTGTCAAAGTCATTTCAGAACCTTTGTCTAATAGTCATTGAAAAGTTTGGTTATTTCCCTTTAACTAGGCTACAGTTATCTGAGTAAATGGTCATATGTGAGTCTCTTTGAGAGTAACCATGTTATACACTTGCCATGGTGTTGCCAGGTTATTTTTCCCAGAGATTCAAACACCTCTTCAATTACCTGGCTCCAGATGTGAAAATGGGCTCAGGTCTGGAAACGGAGCAAGGAATTGTAATTTTTATTGTGACTCATCCTCCTGCTTTTCCATTCTTGTTCAGCTTGCACTTTTTTTTTTCACCTTTGTTAACTGCTCATCTATTTTTCTTCTACAGACATCGTGGTCTATTAATCATCTACATAACTTTCTGCAGAGCAATCCCCTTGTCTGCTCCTTTGACCTTAATGGTGGTTACAGTAATTACTGTCTCTTAGTTTCTGGCAGTTATGTACTATCTATAACATCTATTATTTTGAGGCCCCCTGTTATCCCAAGAATGTTAACACCAGCAGCTACTTCCCTGGACTATAGAGAAGATCCCCAAGGATGGTACCCCTATCACCACGTATTCCTGAAGGATTTGATGATTGTATATTCTCTGAATTGTATATTCTCTGGATCTTCTCGTGAATCATAATTATTTGGTGAGTCTTTTGTCCTTACATAATATATCTATTCCAGCATTCCCACTTCTCTTAGACTCTTAACTCCTTTCTCTGTCATCTGCCAGGGTAACTCAGACATTTCTACTTCACTTAGTGTTGGCTATCATTTTTTTCCCCCGGCTTCTAAGAATCACTCCACCAACAACTTTCCTCCATCTAATGGTGTCCTTGGTAGAGTATTAATCCATGTCCCAAGAAAATGCCCTATCTCTTCAAGTCAATGAATTCTTGCTTATTCAGTCTTACATTCTGGCACTCTTGACCAAACACACTTAAAATCAAATCCAAGAAGGGCTTTTCAGGCTCCTGCTGATAAATGCCAGCTAATTCTTACAATTCCTTATTGTATGTAGTGTTTATCTGCCCTTAGACAGAGCACATCCCCAGCTGGATTCTATTGGGCTTAACTCTAGTTATCAGCTTGGTGGCCAGGAGAGAAGGTGGAAGGACACTTGGTGCTTCATGACAGAGAGATTCCTGCAGCATATTTTGGGACAGTGAAGTGCTAGCTATTACCAGAGAATCATGGGCCACCTCTCTGCTAGACAGAGAATCTGAGCGGGTCAGGCATCTCCATTCACATGATCCTGAACCATATTCTAGCATCTCAGGTTTTTTTTACCCGGCCCTGAACCTTATAATAAAACATACTTGTCTTAATTGAGCATTCAAATATCTCTGGAGGTTTGTATCTCCAACAATCTTCAAATTGATGCTTGACTGTGTCTGTCCTTCTAGTGCAGGTGATAAGGTCCTCTATCATAGAGGACCTATGGCTCTAGAACTTGGCCATTAACTGCTTGTTAATAGCCTAAAGTCTCTCATTATCTTTCTGCAGGTCATACAATATAGCAGTAGCCAATCAACCCCACTATCTTTGTAAGCATCCCCCAACCCTGTTAAATTTTTCAATGCCTGCATCGTGTCACCTGCCATGACACTCCTTTCCATTGGGACTGATTTCTTATTCCCTTTTATTTTTTTCAAGTCAGCAATTACATCACCACTTTGTACCAGGGACTATCTATGCCTCATTTATCAACCAGAATGACAGTTTCTTTACCTATGGGGCAGTGGTAAGCCAGTCCCAAATCCACATCTTACTGCCTACTTTCTCAGATTACTTCTGCTATCACTTCTATTAGTCTAGATCTAACAAGAAGTAAATATTAAGATGGGCTTAATTAGGCAAGGGTTTTATTAGGAAAGATGCCTCTATGACAGAAAATGTGAGGGAGCTGGAGAAACCTGGGGTGGGAGGCAAGTTTGACCCCCACTAAAGAAAGTTTGGATGGAAGCATCCTAGTCTGCCCTGCAATCTTAAAAGTTGCAGCAAAATTATCAGAGAGTCTTGGAGCCTACCTTAGGATCCATGTGTATTCAGGGAGCAGTCAGTGAGAAGTATGGCCTTGGTGAAAAATGTGATGGTGGGTTCAGAGTGTAGCAGCCAATGCCTTTGGTCAGTTAGGCTCCTTAGAACTGGAGGTCTGCAAGGTGCATCCTTATGCTGCCATATTAAGTGAATAAAATATAACACATTAGTTCACGGGGTAGAGAGGAGTAGGTTACAAACTCAAATAACTATAGGGATGAATTAGGTAATATAAATGAACAAAGTAGGCAGACTGGCTACTGGAAAGAAACACTGCTCAAGCTTGAAGATCCTTTGGTCTCAGTGTTGGAAAAACGACAGGGTTTGGTGCTGTGAGGGAATGACTGTTGCATCCAAAAATTGGAGTCTAGCATTGCCAGATCTTCTGGGTTTGTTTTGTTTTTGAGAAGCCAGAAATGTAGACATTTATATGATATATGAATTTTATATACTGAAAACTAATTTTAAGAAACCTTTTGAGCTAGCATCAACAAGGTGATTTTAGCTTAAAGACTTAAGAGTTTATGCCCCTCCATTTAACTGTCTCAACCATTCTTCTCACCTTCCTCTCTGTTACATACGCCAGCCAGCTCATTCTGCATTCTCCAATGTAAGATGGGATAACACCATCACCTACCCTTTCTTCCCTGTGCCTCCTAGTACTTGAATTTCCGGCATGGCAAAGACAAAAGCTTAAGATACCCTGTCGAGGCAAATTCTGCCCCCTTGTGCTGTGCCAATGTCATGGTCGCTGCCAAGGATGCTTCCAGTCCTTCTGTACTTGTTACCCGTAATATACTTTTTGGAGTTTCCTTTAGCCCTTGCCAATATCCTTCCCAGACCTATTGTCACCTTTGTCGCCATTTTAATTCAAACTAGTAGACACTTTCACACTTTTACACTCTTATCTTTAGACAAAACATGTTCCATATGTATGCATCTGTAACTTGGCAGTTCACTTCTTATTTTTAAGATTGACAAACAAAGAAAATAAAATTCCTGGGAATGTTTTCCGCTTGCTATAGAATACATCAAAATTTTTCTAAAATTTGGACGGGCTGAAAGCTGTTTGCTACATTAGAATGTGAGTGCTTTTTCCTAGTGAGAGGTACATGGTTTCATCTGAATCTTAAAGGCGTCTTTGACCCAGAAAATATATATGAAAATTTATGTTTTCGTTTCTGTTTTGTTTTTTTCTGATTCAGAACCTCTTCTATAAGAGAAATGTGCTTGGTCTCAAACACCCTTAGGGCATTTTTCTATGCTGTTTCAGAGCCATGACTTTCTCATCCACCAATAATAGAAATTTAGGGAGGTAAATTTTTTCTTCTGCACACCTCTCACATCCCAACCATTCCTCCCTTAGAATTAGTCAGATTCAATAAATATGATTACACCATCCCACCTTTCTTTGCTTAAGTGTACATCTGAGCAAAGAGCATTTAGAGAGGTTGGGGCCTGTTCATGGACATTATTTTCAATCTCTTGCAGCCCCAATCTAAGCTATTTGTTTATTCTCAATGCTAAAAGCAGTTTAAAATAAGAAATAAGAAATGTTGTTGTTGCATGTGTAGATATGGAAGACTTATTCATTTCCTTATAAAAACAATGCCACGAAGCTTACATTTACTTTAAGAATGTTATTGAGGATATCATTTAGTCATTAAAGAGGGTCTTTTATGAGAGTCCACAAGATACATTTTGCTTTGATCTCAGAACCAGAAAGTTATAGCTTTCCTTGAGAAACTACTTGATTTTATCTAAAGTTTCCGAGAATGTAACTGAATAAATGCCATTCTACTGGAAAGCTTGGAGCCAATCTGTGAACCCCCCAAAAAGGTTAATGGTATTTATTTTGTGTTAAGCTCATGCTGACTCCATTTTATTTCCCCATCCTTTTTCTCTTTGTCTCCTTTTTCTTCTCATTTTAGAATTTAATCTTACCTAGCTATATGGCATATGTCTTTCATCGTATATCTTCTTAAAACTACTTTATGGACCAAAAGATATAAATAAATTACACATACATCAACACCCCTCCAACTAACAAGTTCCTAATTACATTGAATGGTCACATCTGATACTCAAATATCAGGTAAAATTTTATGAGAGCCTTTATCCTGTCCAATTCAATGACATATTACCACAGATGGGATTAATTTTAGAGTTGTTTCTGACCACATGGTGATATTTATTGAAAGCACATTGAAGTACAAATGCATGGACTGGAATTAGGTTGTGTCTACCAGCAGAAAACTTGTAAAGTTTGGCCTCAGATGCTGACATTCTTCAATCTCTGCTTCTTACCAGACTCAGAATAGTCCCGTGAGATGTGACTTCCAGAGAAATAATTTGACCTTCCAAACCTAGACATTTCTGAAGTAGAGACCAATTTACTGTTCTTCCATACAGATAGGGGTAAAGAGAAGAACAACATGAGCAGGTCAAGTTTTCATTAAACTTCTGAGGCTTAAACTCTTTCTTAGATCAATCACTTCTCATAAGAAACTCAGACATCTACTTTAGCTGACATCATCTTTACAATTAGTTTTTTTTTTTTTGCATGTAATACAATGATTGTTGATTTCACCAATTTTTTCTCTGAATACTCTTATGTTGTTTCATTGCAATGTGGCTGAGTTTATTCTTGCTATTTCATGTATTAGAATTTAAAATACCATTCATGGAACTTATATTTAATCAGAGTGCTTCTAGGTTAAGTTGTCATGGGGAAATGCACTTTTTTAAAATGGTGGATACTGCATCTCTATTGCCTAGGACCCTCCAAAAGCTTCCCACTGAATTCAAAATGAATCCAAACTTTGTATCATGATATAATTCTCCCCCAGGCTGATGTCTGACTAGCTCCTCTGTCTTCACCTCCTGCCATTTTTCCTTTCATTCTCAGGGCCCAATTTTCCTTTTATTCTTTTAATAACCAATATTAGTTCCCTCTCAAGCGTTTGCACTTCCTCCTCCTTTTTCATGAAAATTTCCCCTAGAGTCTTCAAATGTCTGACTCTTTCTCTTTATTCAAATTTGGCTTCAGTACACCTCTTAAGAGAGAGGCCTTTTATGAACAATAGTCTATAATGTCTATAACAGACTACTTCCCTATGTCCCCACCCAATCATATCATCACATCATTCTTTTCCTTATTTTATATAGATTATATTAATTAGTTTGTTTATTTTTTAGTTTACTTATGTACTATTTGGTTTCCATTGGTTGAATGTAAGCTCATTGAGGGAGTAAACCAGTTTGTCATGTTGAATGCCTTATCTCCTGTTTTTGTGACAGAACCTGGTGCCCAGTAGGTTCTCAATCAACATTTTTTCTTATTATTTTAATGAATGTAATAAAAATGAAGTACAACAGCTAATGCAAACAATGTTGGGTATTAACCTCAGTCGTGCTTTACCGAGTTGGTGGACAGACTTCCTGGGAATGTCTTCTTCCCCTACTCTCCAGAAGCTGGTGGAGGAGGACTGGGAATGTTGAGTGTTTTCTTCACTCAGGGACAGTGTTTTGTTTTGTTTTCTATGCAAAAATTGGTATCTGTGAAATATATCCATTAGTTTTAGAAGGCTCAAATGTATGCCCAATAAGGCATTCTGTAAGATTTACTTTTCAGTTTGGCAAATCTCAATGATTTCATTTGAAAACACTGTGTACTTTCTACTCGAACCTCTTAATTGAAAGTTATATATATTTTGCTTGTCTGTATTATTTTAAAGTTAGTTTCAAAACCCTGAAATCGGGACGCCTGGATGGTGCAGTCGGTTAAGCGTCTGCCTTCAGCTCAGGTCATAATCCCGGAGTCCTGGGATCGAGTCCTGCATCAGGCTCATTGCTCTGTGGGGAGCCTGCTTCTCCCACTGCCTGCCACTCCCCCTGCTGTGCTCTCTCTTTCTCTCTGACAAATAAATAAATAAAATCTTTGAAAAAAAAAAAAACAATCAAAACCCTGAAGCCCAGAGTTGCACAATATGGTCATATAAATCAGAAAAGCATTAGAATGAAATTGCCTTCCAAACTGCATATTATTTAGTCTTTATTCCTGTTTTACTACAAATCTGATGATAAAACTATTTTATGACTTGACCTCATATTTTATTAAAAGTACGGGCACCTGGGTGGCTCAGTTGGTTAAGCGACTGCCTTCAGCTCAGGTTATGATCCTGGAGTCCCTGGATCGAGTCCCGCATCGGGCTCCCTGCTCAGCGGGGAGTCTGCTTCTCCCCCTGACCCTCCCCACTCTCATGCTCTCTCTATCTCATTCTCTCTCTCAAATAAATAAATAAAATCTTTAAAAAAAAAAGTACATGAGAGATAGTTGTGATAAACCATGCAGAAAAAATAATATTAATTGAGTTCATATCATATGCTAGGCACTTTTCTAAGCAAACTGATGGATTATCTCATTTAATCCTAAAACTAACTTCTGTGCCAGTGCTATGATCAGTTCCATTTTACAAATGAGGAGACTGGGGCGAAGAGCTCAGAGATAGTGTGGACTTAGGCTTTGAATCCAGGTAATCTGATCAATGGCTTTTGTGGCTTTCAGAAGGGAGAGGGAAGAACATTTTCTTTTGCTCTCCGCAGAAGAGCCACTGGACACTGCTCTACTTGCTGTTTGTCTGGATCACAGTCTTGGCAGATTGTGAAGTCCTTGGCTGTGAAGTTGTCTCCTAGGATCTTCCTTCCCCTCTACCCAGGAGTCTCCTGCCCATACTGCCTTCAAATATGCCATTCAATCCTTTTCTGAGCATTTCAATTTTGTTTGCTTTTTTTGATTACAAAAATATTTGCTCACCCTAGATAATTTTGTAAAAAGTAAAAATGTATTTATAGAAATATAAAAATCCCCCATAATCTCTAAATTATCAATACATACTCCTTTTCTTCCAGTCTGTTATGATGTCTTCCCTTTATAATTAGATATTTTGTGTCTACATATCCTTATGTGTTGTTTCAGATCTCCTTAGACATGGCTGCCAAGATGGGACTAGACATGCAAGAGATTTATTGAGGGAAATGCCTGTGCTGGGATAAGGGGAGAGAGCCAGAGAGGACTGAGAGAATCTTCACATCATGATGCAGGTCTGATCCTAGTAAAGGAGCACAAGGAGTAAAAAGAATTGGATATGAAGAATTTCAAGCTATAGGGCAATTCTAAAAGTTTCAGTGCAATGGCAGATCAGAGACATAGCCAATGGGCTGTCCATCAATTATGTTCTGTGTGGCTCATTATCAAGGTCACCAAGATCTACCCATTATGCAGTACACATCTTTCTCCATGCACATTCCAGGAGCAGATCCTTATGGTACTTGTGGGTCTCTCAACCTGTGGAGAAATATAAAAAGGGGAGGTTAGTAGTATGAACATATCCATGCTGTTGATCTAGAGGCCACATCCGATTTTCTCTCTTCTCTACCAACCATTCTAAGTACTCCTCATCTTTAGCTATCACCTCATCAGGTCTTAGGGGCGTGCCTAATTGTGTGACTCAAACCTGCATTTCTGAGGAGTCTGAGCTCTTGATAATTATACCCTCCTCAGACAAAAGTCACTGTATGTGCTTCTTCACAGTTACAGTGGGGTCAGGGAATACCCGAGGCACCAAATGAATAATTTAGGTTCCATATGTGTTCCTCCCTGCCTCCATTGTATAAAAGCATCCTATTTCCTCCTGATGACCATAGTTAAGTATCTCTGCCACCATAGTGATTTCTTTTCTTTTTAGAACCTGCTGGGTTCTAAATATAAGAAATCCAAAATTGTCGGGCGCCTGGGTGGCTCAGTTGGTTAAGCAACTGCCTTCAGCTCAGGTCATGATCCTGGAGTCGCGGGATCGAGTCCCACATCAGGCTCCCTGCTCAGCAGGGAGTCTGCTTCTCCCTCTGACCCTCCTCCCTCTCATGCTCTCTGTCTCTCATTCTCTCTCTCGCAAATAAATAAAAAATTAAAAAAAAAAAAAGAAATCCAAAATTGTCTGATAGCAGACTTAACTTGTAGTTCAGTGAGACCCTAGCTGTGTCCCCTGGCAAGGATATGCCCCTTTTGTGGACCACAACATCCAACACTAGAGATCCCAGAGATGATTTAGACAAGAATGAAAATTCTCCACTAGGTCTTGAGGAGTGATGATAAGGACTCTCAGTGCTTCCACCCTGAGTTCCCAGAGCCATGTAATCTTCCCACTGGGGACACGGCATCATAATAGAGTTTTCTGATCTCATACACACATAATAACAGGAAGGATATCATCCCATCTTTTCTGAATATTGCCTCAAAGCTAGAGCTTCAGCTGTACCTTTAGAAGGCTATTCTATTGTTCTATAAGGCTGGCTATTTCTAAATGATGAGATGTCTGATATAACTAGTGAATCCCATAGTCCTGGGCCCACACCCATACCTCCTTGCTGTAAAGTGGGGTCTGCTGATTGGATGCTATGGTGTAGGGATTCAATGTCTGTAGATCAGGCATTCTGTAAGCCTCAGGATGGTGGTTGGTAACTGAGTCTCAGAAGGCAGAAAAGAAACCCATACCCCGAACAGATGTCTATTCCCGTGAGGATGAACCACAGCCCATATCAGCATGGAAAGAGCCCAGATAGTTGGTCTTCCATGTGACCAGTTGGTCTCTTGAGGCATAGTGCACACCGGGGGGTCTTGTGCTGTTATGAACTGAATTGTGTATACCCAAAATTTATATGTTGTTAAAGCCTTATTCCTCATTGTGATTGTATTTAGAGATGGGGCCTATAAAGAGGTAAATAAGGTTAAGTGAGTTCATCAGGGGGGGACCCTAATCCAATAGAACTGCAGTCCTTATGAGCAGAGGACATCAGAGCTCACTCACTCTCTTTCTCTCTCCATGCATACCCAGAAAAAAAGACCATGTGAGGACACAGCAAGTAGGTGACATGTGCAAGCCCACCAGTGAGGCCTCACCAGAAACCAACCATGTTGGCACCTTGATCTTGGACTTCCAGTGTCCAGAATTGTGAGTAAATAAATTTATGTTGTTTAAGCCACTCAGTCATCAGTATTGTGTTATTGCAGCTGAGCAGAACAATAGGTTACAGAGAGGATGGAAATTTAGAGAAGCAACATCTGGGTTTGTGAGTCCATTATACTCTTCTCAGCAGATCTGAGACAGTGGAACATTTTCAAGGCTTCCACACATATTCCCTTATTATTCACTAGTCAGACAACTCTGGAGAAATTGGAATTGTCTTAAATATGAATGAAGTATAAAATTCTAATAAAAAGCATTTGCCACTCAAATTCTTATTGAGTACCTGAATAGGTTAACAGTTCTAGGGAAGAGGTGGTTAATATAATATCTCAGCCATTAGAACTTCTAGTAAAGAGTGGGAAACTCAATTGATAAGGTATTTCTGCAAGAAGGTGTCTTTTGCCTTCAGTTCCAAAGGCGTTTTGTTGAGATTGCTAAAATTAGAAAGTGGAATTGTCTTGAATATCTTTCATGGTTCATTTATTAAACATTCAATATGAATAAATCTGAATCTGATATTTTTTAAATCTCAAAATAGATACATAGGAAAATGATTTTCTACTTCTTTGGAGTTGACATCTTTTTATCTGTAGACAAATTCCTAAACAATTCAGCAAATGTTATTTTGCACCTACTATGTACTTATTTTAGTATGTAGTGGGGATAAAACAATGAAAAACACAGGTGTTAATTCCACCCTTAAGGAGATTATAGAATAACGGGCTCTTTGTCAGAGCTTCACTGAAGGTGTCAAGGTCAAATATTTGTTACATCTTTCGATGCAGCTTTTGAGGCCTGTGTATCTGCTTTAATCCCACTAGCATCTGCATAGTCAAGAAGAATAGCATAACAAGAGGAAATACTGCCCAGAGTATCTGTCATTTTATTCAGTTGATACACATTGTAAAGATAAATCTTACTAATAGGGTAAGCAAGGATGAGCATTGTCATTCTGTGTATAGCAAGCTGGAAGTACAAACATTAAAAGCAAACAAAGGAAACCCAGTTTATGCAGCATATCTAGTTCAAACCAAATTTGTGGCCCACAGAATTGGGACCTGGGTAAAATTTTCTAATTGTTTTATATTATTATTCTTTTAAGTTATATATTATAGACCATTTCTATAATGCATTCTAATGTGAGAGGATATTTATAAAGTAATACATAATTCTCAGTGATGAAATTCTTTTGTTCATCACTTACCAAAGATATTTTGATCTTTTAAGTTATCACTATTATTTTTGCACTGTCATGTACTATATTAAGTGTGTAGTGTGTGTGTGTGCATGTGTATGTGTGCCTAGGTGTGCATTGTTGGGTATAACCCTTATATTTCTCCCTACATCATCCAGTTCTTTGTTTTACACTATGCACATTCTAGGGTTTCTGCTAAACTACTGTTCTGTATTAAATTGCTGAACCTCATGGGGAAATGTCTTTTCTTTCCCTAAATAGATTTAATATAGCCATACAAAAGTTTATTCCCAAGACCTTTAGCTATATCCAATAAATATGTCCAAGTAAGAACATGCATTATTTTTCATATCATCAAACTCAAGGACAATATCACTGGAGCAACTTTACAGCTCTCTATAAAATTGAATACACGTAACTCTTTTGTTACAGTTACCTCAGAACACATTGTATTTGAAGATGTTTCCAAGAGTCACAGTAAATTGCAGAATTAAGCCAAGTAGAAGATATTACTTTATGAATACAGTTTGCAATAAACTCATTTAAAAAAATATACCCTGTGATGTGGTAAATTTACTTCTAAATTAAATTTAAAAAGTCTACCTCATAATTAGTCATATTTGCTGGAATACTAAAAATTGCCACATCTTTCCTCACATGATTTGGTTGCTAGACTACATAGCTAATGATGCGTAATCTACGAAGGTGTGAGTACTCCCTTAGTACTCTGACAAGACATTTCAGTTAATTATTCCTCCTTACAATTTGTCTTCAATTTGAAGTGTGATTCCAGTGGCAAAAACTTTATGATTAAAACTAATCTTTGCTATATCATGTTGCTTTCTGGATGAGGAAATACCTGGGTCTGGAAAGAGTAAAAGCAAAGGAATACCCAGTGTTAGGAAATGTATGAGTAGGATAAGCTGTTCTATTCAAAAGTGGGCTGCTTTGTCTTTTTGAAAATTAGTGTCCTATTTTTTCTTGTTTATTGATTTTTTTTGCCATGGGTCTAATATTATTTTATTTTTAGTCACTGAACACTGCTTCAATTGGTTTATATTTTATATAAAGTCCCCTCTTAACTAGTACCGAGATTGGTGCTGTAAAATGCAATGTATATGTGACCTTAATATAATTAGAGAATTATGTAATTATGAAATTAGAGTTCTGATTGGTTTGATTTGATTTGAACAGCAGTGATTCACATCTCGAAGATGCAGGAAGCATAAAACACTCTTGCAGCAAACATAATACTGCCTGAGTTTTATATGTGACAACTTATATTTGTTAGACATAATTTTCTAGAATGGCAATTCAACAAACTCAGCAGATGAAATAGCCCAAGACAACAAACTCATTTATATTATTATATCAATAAGCCAGATATCTTTTGGATGGAGTCTCCTGTTCTTGTGAACTAACTTAAGACAGGTTCAAACCTCCAAACATAGCCTGTGGAAACCTAAGCCCTTTCTCTAACACTGTGTGAATTTACTGGAGCTTCTGTGATTATGGTTCTTCTGCCTTTGGGCTTATGCTTTTGTACATGCGGTTTTACCCCCAAACAACTCAGAAGTAATTTATTCCTATTCACAACATGTCAAGAAAAATATTCTACAAAAAATCACTCATGACTAAGGTAGTTCCATTAAATACTGATTGGGATGCATATGATGACAGGATGCTGGAGTTAAGAGAAGAGAGGCTGTACATTGAAGCAACGGAAATAATTAGAAAGTAAATAGTTTCTACTGGATACTTCTTACAGATGTTCCTGTTACACACCGTCTCTGACTCACTCTGGCAATTCTTTCTTTGTCTCCATACACTTAATCTTACAAGAAAAAAAAAATCCTGTCTTGTTTTTTTTTCTGATACTAGCCTCCATAGGATTTAACCTCTACAGAAAGTAGCTTAGCAGGATAATTAGTCAAAGGCATTTCCTTTCTAATGGAAGTTCTTGTTTTGGCCTTGTCCGAATCATTTTTTTGAATGAAATATTCTTAACAAATGAGGCAAAAATGGTTCACTTGTAATATCTGAGGGCTTGCCATTCTGTAGTTAGGACTGGAGGGGGCGTCCTGAGGTTGGTGGGCAACAAAGTCTCACAGAACGATAGCTTCCTTAGTTATGGAACTCATCCTATGGTAAAGCCATCTCTGTAAAAGTAAAGCAGAATTTTCATAGGAAAATAATTTAAGGGCCTCTTCCTCTGGCTTCAAAGGACCAACCTTACCACTTGTAACTTTATATGGAAAGTAAGTTTTTTCTCTTTTTGGTTAAGAAGTGACAAGTATAGGGGCGCCTGGGTGGCTCAGTCAGTTAAGCGTCTGCCTTTGGCTCAGGTCATGATCCCAGGGTCCTGGGTTAGAGTCCTGCATCAGGCTTCCTGCTCCCTCCTAAATAAATAAAATCTTAAAAAATAGTGAGAAGTATTCTTGGCCTTTGTAGTATTAGTGAAAACCTACATTTAAAATTAAGTAATAAATTTGCTGGATTTTTAATGTTGTACTCTCATAATAAAATTATATTAATTGTGTAATAATTTCTCAACTGGAATACATGTTATCAAGTCAGGTAATACCTTCTTGTCTTGGTATTTTCCCAGAAATAATATCTGTAAAATGCTCTATTTCCAGAGCAGAGTGCATTGATCCAGAACATCTGAATGGTTGTCTGTTTCAGAAGTGCTTCAAGAGTTACAACAAAAAACACAAAAGTATTTAGAAAAATTCTGTGTCTTGGCAGGCTAACAGGGCCAATTCAGAACTGAAAAATTATTTAAAATTAACTCAGTTGGGTTGAGATTTTGCTTTCTATTTCACATTCAATCCATCCACTTTTTTTGAATACACACACACATATGTATAATTCATTTTTGAAAGAGAACACTGAAAATATCTATTTTGAAAATAATATGGACTGAATATACAAAAATGTCAGACATATTGCCAGAGACTTTATATGCTCATATTTTAGACATGTCTTCATATTTAAGAATTGTTTTGCACCGTTGCTTAGCAACATTCTGGTCATTTAATTCAAAAGCAACTTCCAAATTACAAAGCCTTTTGTGAAAAAGAAATCCAGTAATCTGATTTTTTTTCATGGACAGAAAAAAAAATGCAGAGAAAAGGTCTATTGTTGTGCATAAAGAAACTATAGTATTAAATGTTGAAAAATAACATTCTGACTAAATTATTTGTTGTGATCTTTATTTTAAGTCTTTTTAACTAAGACATTAATAATAATGAAGTCAATTGTTCTTCACTCTGTTCAGTTGCTGGTTAATGTGACATCCAATTTACGTCCAAAAGGTTAAGTGTATATGGAGAGCCTAATCTTTTAAGAAAAGGCTGGATGAAAATGTGGTTCTTCGTTTTCTGTTTTTGTGTTGCCTGAAGAAGAGATTAAGTAGGTACTTAATATATAAAACACATAAATATGTATTATATGCATAGCACTTATGCATCTATTACAAAAACTTGTTACATTCTGCCTGAGGCATTAGAGTTTTGCACATATTTTATCCTCCGCACTAGTCTCTGTGCCCCTTAAAATCAGAACCTTTTCTTATTCGTCACTGAATTCCTATAATCTGGTAGTATCTTATATATAACAAGCTTTCCATAAATATGTGTCAAGTGGAATATTTTAATAATAGTAATTATCATAATAACAACGACAATATTTTGGAGCAGTTGTCTATGTCTCTGTGTCATATACTATATCAAGTGCTCTATTTTAATTGTAGAAGCAATTATGGTTATTTTTTCTGTTTATATCGAGGACAGAGGAGAAGGAAATCTTAAATTATAGCAACTGTAAAGGCTGGGAAACACTGCAACAAATAACCAAGAACTTGCAGTCTTCCACATTGTGATAAATAAGGTAAATGATTGTATTGCTTGTATTTTTAAGTATTGATAGGTTTAACAATTGTTTTTCTCAAACTTAGATCTCAAAACACACCAGGAATAATTCGTTATGTCTTAGTGTAGTGGATATCTGTTGATTTAGCCTGTGCAACATCTATGGTCTCATTGGATAAGAACTTCATATTTTTTTCCTTGGGAAATCGCCTCTCCTCCGTTCTCACTCAGTTCATGTGGCTACAGTGGGACAACCCATCCTCCAGCTCCAGAAGTGAGAACGTAAGCCATGCCTCATCTATGACAGTGGCCTTCCCTTTCTCTATCCCTGTTGTAATCAACTCAGCAATTAATACATGACTGAAACAAAGGAAACAGTAGCACTAGGCGTTCTGTTGCAAATGGGGAAAGAGGTGTGCTCTTTTCATTGGGATTGCTGAGCTGGTTGGATTTAAGACTAGAGCTACTTGTAGTCACTATTCTTTATTAGCATCCCTTTGGGACTGAAGCTAATGAAAAAGAAACAGCGCCAAGGCAAACATCACAGAATAATTGTTTCAAACAATGTCCACTGATGAATGCTAAAATCACTGGGTAAAAGTTTGAGGAGAAACAGGATATTAGCATAGTCTCAAAATGTCTCCTCCAAGTTATTTATCAATTATAAAGGGAGAAATGTTAACTTTACAATGAAGAAATCTGGCAGAGAAAATTTAACCAAGCAATTAAGGTCAACATCAGAAATAAGATGTATTGGCTTTATGTTCCCTCAATATTATACACTGAAAGAGGAAAAAAAAAATCAGCATTTTGTGGTATTCTTGCCAAAAGTGCATACACTTAACCTAGTTATCAGTCAAGAAGAGATGTCAGACAAATTCAGATTGAGGCACATCCACAAAATAAGTGACCACTACTCATCAGAAGTTTCAAGATAATGAAAGCCAAGGGAAGACTGTGGAATAGTCACAAATAAGAAGTGACTGAAGAAACAGAACAGCTAATACAATATGGCAGCCTGGATTAGAACTTGGAACAGAAAAATAGATTTTAGGGGAAAAAATCTGCTGAAATTTAAAGAAGGACTGTAGTTTAATTGATAATATTGTACCAATGCTAATTTCCTGGTTTTGAAAATTGTATTATGTCTACCTAAATTGTTAACATTAGGGGAAACTGAATGATGAGTATATGTGAACTCTGTAATATTCTTCCAAATTTTTTGTGTGTCTAAGACTATTTTGAAATCAAAAGTTAAAAAAGCACACGCAAAAAGAAATTGAGTCAAGAAATTAAGAACAGTAGATTCCTGGCAACTTTATGTACCTCTATCCAGCTACATTTGAACACAGACATACCACTAGGCTTTCAGGTCATGAGTTGAAAAATTCTTCAATCATTTTAGTTGGATTTCTCTCACTTCCAAGCAAAACAGATATGACAAATACCTATTTCTTTCTTTTGCCAGGGAGTTTACTGTGGTCTCTCTAGAAAATGTCTCATGACTAATAAAGTGTTTCACATAAGGGAATTTTCCCAATAATTTCTATACTCAAGGCAATAATTATTTCATTTTAATAATTTTGCATGGAGGCATTTCTATATTATACTTTTCACTTCTATATCTTTGTTGTATGGTGTACTAAATATGATTTTTCATTCTTCCAATGATTAGGAGTCATCATTCTGAACATAAATCATCTTCTATCATAGAATGCGTTGACATCGTGATTGACTGAAGTGTAGAAATGTATGTTCATACATTACGTGACCTCTGATTATTAAAATTTATTATTTTGTCTATTCTTATAATTTATGGATTCCACTTAGCTCATATGGTTTTACATACATTTTCCTGCTGTTAACCTATTTATAACAGCCCTCCTCCCTGAACTTGCTGTTATATATCTGCTGTTGGAGAACACACTCTTACTGAAATCAAATCTGAATCAAGAGTCATACTATAAATGAGGGAATACTGGAAATACCTCTTATGTGATCAAAGTTCATAGATTTTGTGATATCTGTTTTGGACAAGGAATTTTCATTGGTTTTGTTTTCTTCACATATGTAATTATGGACTATGATCTGTAAGGGTGAATTTGTCGAATGTGCGACCTTGGGATATGATAGTGTGATTTAATTAGAAATTAAAGTTTGTAGCCTATGTTTTTATTAATATTTTCCAGCATTTGTTTTCTTAATAAGTCATCAGTGCTCCTGCTCACTGTGATGTATTTCCCAAACTGACCTAAGAAAAATGAACATCACATAATGACAAGGAGAACTATGAATAACTCCCTTGGGCAGATAAAATGTGTCTCCATGTGCCAGGGCCTGTGATTACTTCTTCCTGCTTACAGAGTCATTCATGACATTCCTTTTGTGACAGGTTTTTTGTCCTAGCTGATGTGAATGTAGAGTTCTTTTTTGCCTGGATGTATCAACTCCCTACAGCCACCTTAAATGCCTATCCCCTTTTATCTTGGTCTCCTTCAAAATTTGTCTCTTGCACATGTATTGGGCTTATAATTAATCTGAGCTGATTGCATTTCTCCTCACTGCCCATATGCGTCTATTATTATCCATTCTTCTTCTTTTTTTAATTCTTTCAAGTCAGCAGCAGCTATACTGTGCTGTCATTTCCTTGGCTTGGAATCAATTCTCTTTTCCTGCCAAGTGCCATAGATCCTACAAAGTGCTTCTGCTGCAGTAGTAATTTTGTTACCTAATATAAATGAACAGCGAGTCTTCAGAGCCTTTACTATAAATAGCATGGGGTTTCTCAAAGGTCTCCCACTGATTGTTCACCAGACTGATTTAATCTTTACTAATAGTCTTAATTCATAAATTGACATTTTAGTGGGTCTTTCTGGATTTTTCCCACCACAGTCCCAATTAATTTTTTTGTAGAGAATTGGTTATTAATAGTCTTAGAACACTTATTTGTAAATATAGCTAACCTTAAAGAAAGAGGAAAAAGAGGAATAAACAGGAAGATTCAGATTTTTCCACCATTTCTTATTCTTGTGAACTATTTTTCCCTCAACCTTCTGAATATAATTAACTGTGAAGGGACTCTTTTCCTGATTGACAAAATTAGGATCATCAGTTAGTAAGCAAATTTATCAATGACTGGCAATACTCAGGGTACAGTGTTCAGTAAAAGGGAAATGATGTAATGATGTAATGGAGAAAACTCTGGGCAGGGAGTTGAAGAGGTAGATTTTAGTCCCAACTATAACAATATATTTCTGTGTGCTAATGTGCTAGTTCATTTCCATCTTCTGAAAATAATTAGGCTTGACTACATGAACGTAAATTGCTTTCTTCTCTAATATTTTATGAGTCTAGAATACCGTCTTCCTTCAGGAATTCACAATTTAATTGAAATGTAGAATGAGAAAAGTTGCATCGCCTGCAATTCCTTTTGAGAGTCTTATAGCACAGGGACCATGTTTTATCCTATGGTCTCAAGTCCAAACATAGCCTTAAACAGAGATTCCAGTTTTTTCCCACTGAGACACAAATGACAGAAAACAGTCACGTTTATAACACATACTTAAAGAAGCACGTGTGATTATGAGCTATTCCATGTCCAAGTGGTAACTTTCACCCCTTCTCTGTCATGTTTTAAAATTCATTGAACCTATTGAATCTGCTCTTGTTCATTTCTTTAAACGTCTTTATTCAGGTGATATACCTGAATTGAATTCAGTTATATACAATAAACTGCACATACATAAGGTGTATGATTTAATGTGTTGGCATATGTATACATCTGAAAAATGATCACAATATGATGAATATATCTAACAATTCTAATGATTTCCTTGTGCTTCTCTGTAATTCCTCCCTTCTTCTTCTTCACCATATATTTCTATCCTTGAGCTAATATTGGTCTGGTTACTATCACTAGAGATAAGTTTGAATTTTCTAAAATTTTAAACAAATGAAATCAGGGAATGAGAAGATACTCTTTGGGGGGGAAGTGAGGATGTGGCTTTTTGTACTGAGTAGGTATTTTGTACATCCATCCTGTTGTAGGTATAAATAAGTCATTACTTTTTATTGCTAGGTTTCTTTTTTTTAATTTTTTAAACGTTTTTACATTTTATTTTATTATGTTTTGTTAATCACCATACATTACATCATTAGTTTTTGATGTAGTGTTCCATGATTCATTGTTTGCATATAACACCCAGTGCTCCATTCAGTATGTGCCCTCTTTAATACCCATCACCAGGCTAACCCATCCCCACACCCCCCTCCCCTCTAGAACCCTCAGTTTGTTTTTCAGAGTCCATAGTCTCTCATGGTTCGTCTCCCCCTCCGATTTCCCCCCTTCATTTTCCCCTTCCTACTATCTTCTTCTTCTTCTTCTTTTTTTTTTAACATATAATGTATTATTTGTTTCAGAGGTACAGGTCTGTGATTCATCAGTCCTACACAATTCACAGCGCTCACCATAGCACATACCCTCCCCAGTGTCTATCACCCAGTCACCCCATCCCTCCCACACCCCACCACTCCAGCAACCCTCAGTTTGTTTCCTGAGATTAAGAATTCCTTATATCAGTGAGATCATATGATACATGTCTTTCTCTGATTGACTTATTTCGCTTAGCATAATACCCTCTAGTTCCATCCATGTCATTGCAAATGGCAAGATTTCGTGGTTTTGATCGCTGCATAATATTCCATTGTATATGTATACCACATCCTCTTTATCCATTCATCTGTTGATGGACATCTTGGCTCTTTCCATAGTTTGGCTATTGTGGACATTGCTGCTATAAACATTGGGGTGCACATACCCCTTCGGATCCCTACTTTTGTATCTTTGGGGTAAATACCCAGTAGTGCAGTTGCTGGGTCGTACGGTAGCTCTATTTTCAACTTTTTGAGGAACCTCCATACTGTTTTCCACAGTGGCTGCAGCAGCTTGCATTCCCACCAACAGTGTAGGAGGGTTCCCCTTTCTCCGCATCCTTGCCAACATCTGTCATTTCCTGACTTGTTAATTTCAGCCTTTCTGACTGGTATGAGGTGGTATCTCATTGAGGTTTATTTTTCTCACTGTTTTTTTTTTTTTAATTTTAGTATGTTATGTTAATTACCATACATTACATCATTGGTTTTTGATGTAGTATTCCATGATTCATTGTTTGCGTATAACAACCACTGCTCCATTCAGTACGTGCTCTCTTTAATACCCATCACCAGGCTAACCCATCCCCACACTCCCCTCCCCTCTAGAACCCTCAGTTTGTTTCTCAGAGTCCATAGTCTCTCATGGTTCATCTCCCCCTCCGATTTCCCCCCCTTCATTTTCCCCTTCCTACTATCTTCTTTTTTTTCTTTTTACATAAAATGTATTATTTGTTTCAGAGGTACAAGTCTGTGATTCAACAGTCTTACACAATTCACAGTGCAAACCATAGCACATACCCTCTCCAATGTCTATCACCCAGCCACCCCATCCCTCCCATCCCCCAAAACTCCAGCAACCCTCAGCTTGTTTCCTGAGATTAAGAATTCCTCATATCACTGAGGTCATATAATACATGCCTTTCTCTGATTGACTTATTTCGCTCAGCATCATACCCTCCAGTTCCATCCACATCGTTGCAAATGGCAAGATTTCATTCCTTTTGATCGCTGCATAATATTCCATTGTATATATATATATACCACTTCTTCTTTATCCATTTATCTGTCGATGGACATCTTGGCTCTTTCCATAGTTTGGCTATTGTGGACATTGCTGCTATAAACATTGGGGTGCACATACTCCTTCAGATCACTACATTTGTATCTTTGGGGTAAATACCCAGTAGTGCAATTGCTGGGTTATAGGGTAGCTCTATTTTCAACTTTTTGAGGAACCTCCATACTGTTTTCCACAGTGGCTGCAGCAGCTTGCATTCCCACCAACAGTGTAGGAGGGTTCCCCTTTCTCCGCATCCTTGCCAACATCTGTCTTTTCCTGACTTGTTAATTTTAGCCATTCTGACTGGTGTGAGGTGGTATCTCATTGAGGTTTGGATTTGGATTTCCCTGATACCAAGCGATGTTGAACAGTTTTTCAGCTGTTTGTTGGCCATTTGGATGTCTTCTTTGGAAAAATGTCTGTTCATGTCTTCTGCCCATTTCTTGATTAGATTATTTGTTCTTTGGGTGTTGAGTTTGATAAGTTCTTTATAAATTTTGGATACTAGCCCTTTATCTGATATGTCATTTGTAAATATCTTCTCCCATTCTGTCGGTTGTCTTTTGGTTTTGTTGACTGTTTCTTTTGCTGAATCTTGATGAAGTCCTAATAGTTCATTTTTGCCCTTGCTTCCCTTGCCTTTGGCGATGTTTCTAGGAAGAAGTTGCTGCAGCTGAGGTCCAAGAGGTTGCTGCCTGTGTTCTCCTTTAGGATTTTGATGGACTCCTGTCTCACATTTAGGTCTTTTGACCATTTTGAGTCTATTTTTGTGTGTGGTATAAGGAAATGGTCCAATTTCATTCTTCTGCATGTGGCTGTCCAACACCATTTGTTGAAGAGAATGTCTTTTGTCCATTGGACATTCTTTCCTGCTTTGTCGAATATTACTTGACCATAGAGTTGAGGGTCCATTTCTGGGCTCTCTATTCTGTTCCATTGATCTATGTGTCTGTTTTTGTGCCAGTACCATACTGTCTTGATGGTTACAGCTTTGTAATAGAGCTTGAAGTCCGGAATTGTGATGCTGCCAGCTTTGCTTTTCTTTTTCAACATTCCTCTGGCTATTCGGGGTCTTTTCTGGTTCCATACAAATTTTAGGATTATTTGTTCTATTTCTTTGAAAAAAGTTGATGGTATTTTGGTAGGAATTGCATTAAATGTGTAGATTGCTCTAGGTAGCATTGACATCTTCACAATATTTGTTCTTCCAATCCATGAGCATGGAACATTTTTCCATTTCTTTGTGTCTTCCTCAGTTTCTTTCATGAGTATTTTATTGTTTTCTGAGTACAGATTCTTTGCCTCTTTGTTTAGATTTATTCCTAGGTATCTTATAGTTTTGGGTGCAATTGTAAATGGGATCAACTCCTTAATTTCTCTTTCTTCTGTCTTGTTATTGGTGTATAGAAATGCAACTGATTTCTATTCATTGATTTTATATCCTGCCACTTTACTGAATTCCTGTATGAATTCTAGCAGCTTTGGGGTGGAGTCTTTTGGGTTTTCCATATAAAGTATCATATCATCTGCAAAGAGTGAGAGTTTGACTTCTTCCTTGCCAATTTGGATGCCTTTTCTTTCTTTTTGTTGTCTGATTGCTGTGGCTAGGACTTCTAGTAGTATGTTGAATAGCAGTGGTGATCATGGACATCCCTGTCGTGTTCCTGACCTTAAGGTGAAAACTCTCAGTTTTTCCCCATTGAGAATGATATTCACTGTGGGTTTTTCATAGATGACTTTTATGATATTGAGGTATGTACCCTCTATCCTTACACTCTGAAGAGTTTTGATCAAGAAAGGATGCTATACTGTGTCAAATGCTTTTTCTGCATCTATTGAGAGGATCATATAGTTCTTGTTCTTTCTTTTATTAATGTATTGAATCACATTGATTGATTTGCGGATGTTGAACCAAGCTTGCAGCCCAGGAATAAATCCCACTTGGTCATGGTGAATAATCCTTTTAATGTACTGTTGGATCCTATTGGCTAGTATTTTGGTGAGAATTTTTGCATCCATGTTCATCAGGGATATTGATCTGTAATTCTCCTTTTTGATGGGGTCTTTGTCTGATTTGGGGATCAAGGTTATACTGGCCTCATAAAATGAGTTTGGAAGTTTTCCTTCCATTTCTATTTTTTGGAACAGTTTCAGAAGAATAGGTATTAATTCTTCTTTAAATGTTTGGTAGAATTCCCCTGGGAAGCCATCTGGCCCTGGCTTCTTGTTTGTTGGGAGATTTTTGATTACTGCTTCAATTTCCTTAGTGGGTATACGTCTGTTCAGGTTTTCTATTTCTTCCTGGTTCAGTTTTGGTAGTTTATACATCTCTGGAAACGCATCCATTTCTTTCAGATTATCTAATTTGGGGGCACATATTTGCTCATAGTATGTTCTTATAATTGTTTGTATTTCTTTGGTGTTGGTTGTGATCTCTCCTCTTTCATTCATGATTTTATTTATTTGGGTCATTTCTCTTTTCTTTTTGATAGGTCTGGCCAGGGTCTTATCAATCTTATTAATTCTTTCAAAGAACCAGCTCCTAGTTTTGTTGATCTGTTCTACTGTTCTGTTGGTTTCTATTTCATTGATTTCTGCTCTGATCTTTCTTATTTCTCTTCTCCTGCTGGGTTTAGGCTTTATTTGTTGTTCTTTATCTAGCTCCTTTAGGTGTAGGGTTAGGTTGTGTATTTGAGACCTTTCTTGTTTCTTGAGAAAGGCTTGTATTGCTATATACTTTCCTCTTAGGAGCACCTTTGCTGCATCCCAAAGATTTTGAACAGTTGTGTTTTCATTTTCATTGGTCTCCATGAATTTTTTAAATTCTTCTTTAATTTCCTAGTTGACCCATTCATTCTTTAGTAGGATGCTCTTTAGCCTCCATGTGTTTGAGTTCTTTCCAACTTTCCTCTTGTGATGGAGTTCTAGTTTCAAAGCACTGTGGTCTGAAAATATGCAGGGAATGATCCCAATCTTTTGGTACCAGTTGAGACCTGATTTGTGACCTAGGATGTGATCTATTCTGGAGAATGTTCCATGGGCACTAGAGAAGAATGTGTATTCTGTTGCTTTGGGATGGAATGTTCTGAATATATCTGTGAAGCCCATTTGGTCCAGTGTGTCATTTAAAGTCTTTATTTCCTTGTTGATCTTTTGCTTAGATGATCTGTCCATTTCAGTGAGGGGGGTGTTAAAGTCCCCTACTATTATTGTATTTTTTCGATCTGTTTCTTTGATTTTGTTATTAATTGGCTTATATAATTGGCTGCTCCCATGTTAGGGGCATAGATATTTACAATTGTTAGATCTTCTTGTTGGATAGACCCTTTAAGTATGATATAGTGTCCTTTCTCATCTCTTATTGTAGTCTTTTGTTTAAAATCTAATTTGTCTGATATAAGGATTGCCACCCCAGTTTTCTTTTGATGTCCATTAACATGGTAAATGGTTTTCCACTCCCTCACTTTCAATCTGGAGGTGTCTTTGGGTCTAAAATGAGTCTCTTGCAGGCAGCATATCGATAGGTCTTGTTTTTTTTTATCTAATCTGATAGCCTGTGTCTTTTGATTGGTTCATTTAACCCATTTACATTCAGGGTAACTCTTGAAAGATATGAATTTAGTGCCATTGTATTGCCTATAAGGTGACTGTTACTGTATATTGTCTCTATTCCTTTCTGGTCTATGTTACTTTCAGGCTCTCTCTTTGCTTAGAGGACCCCTTTCAATATATCTTGTAGGGCTGGTTTGGTGTTTGCAAATTCTTTTAGTTTTTGTTTGTCCTAGAAGCTTTTTATCTCTCCTTCTATTTTCAATGACAGCCTAGCTGGATATAGTATTCTTGGCTGCATATTTTTCCCGCTTAGTGCTCTGAATATATCATGCCAGTCCTTTCTGGCCTGCCAGATCTTTGTGGATAGGTCTGTTGCCAGTCTAATGTTTCTACCATTGTAGGTTACAGACCTCTTGTCTGAAGCTGCTTTCAGGATTTTCTCTTTGTCTTTGAGACTTGTTAAATTTTATGATTAGATTATGGGGTATTGACCTATTTTTGTTGATTTTGAGGGGGGTTCTCTGTGCGTCCTGGATTTTGATGCCTGTTTCCTTCCCCAAATTAGCGTAGTTCTCTGCCATAATTTGCTCCAATATACCTTCTGCCCCTCTCTCTCTTTCTTCTTCTTTGGGATCCCAATTATTCTAATATTGTTTTGTCTTATGGTATCGCTTATCTCTCGAATTCTGCCCTCATCATCCAGTAGTTGTTTATCTCTCTTTTTCTCAGCTTCTTTATTCTCCATCATTTGGTCTTCTATATCACTAATTCTCTCTTCTGCCTCATTTATCCTAGCAGTTAGAGCCTCCATTTTTTATTGCACCTCATTAATAACCTTTTTGATTTTGACTTGGTTAAATTTTAGTTTTTTTATTTCTCCAGAAAGGGTTTTTCTACTATCTTCCATGCTTTTTGTGAGCCCAGCTAGTATCTTTAAAATCGTCATTCTGAACTCTAGTTCTGACATATTACTAATGTCCATATTGATTAAGTCCCTGGCAGTCGGTGCTGCCTCTTGTTCTTTTTTTGAGGTGAGTTTTTCCGTCTTGTCATTTTGTCCAGAGGAGAATGGATGAATGAGAGAACAAAATGCTAACAGGGTAACAATGACCCCAGAAATATACACTAAACAAATCAGAAGAGACCTCCCCAGATTAGATTAGTCCAGGGGTGCCTGGGTGGCTTAGTTGGTTAAGCAGCTGACTCTTGATCTCAGGGTTGTGAGTTCAAGCTGCATGTTGGGCTCCACACTCTGTGGAGCTTTCTGTATTCGGGGATACAAGGCTGCCAGTAATCCTTTGATGATATTGAAATGATTGTCCCCCACCTTCAGGCAGCCATTCATTACATTTTTAACAAGTAACCTAGGTAATGTGCTTCTATGGGAAGTATCAGTTATCTTCCATTTATCTTGTTATGGAACCTGGATTGGATTGTCTGACAGAAGAACCAAGCGGTACCCAGAGATCTTAGAGGATAGGAGGTTTATTTAATGCCAGTGGGCTCAGAGGAGAGTTATCTCCAAAGGTCTGAGCCCCGAGCACCTATTGCTAGGTTTCTTAATCCATTTCCCTGCTGGTGGACATTTATTTGTTTCAAGTATTTGACCATTACAAAATAAAGCTACTGTGAACATTTATGTATATAACTTATATGGACATGTGCTTTCCATTACTTTGGATAAATACCTAGGAATGATTGGATCATATGGTAGGTATCTGTTTATCCTTTTAAGAAATTGCTAAACTCTTTTCCATAGTAGTTATACTATTTTACATTCTGACTCCAGTTCCTCTACATCTTCATCAGCATTATAGTCAATTATTTTAACATTAGCCATTCTAATAGGTGTAGTGGTATATCATTGTGGTTAACTTGCATTTCTTTAATGACTCATGATGCTGAGTGTTTTGTGTATGTGTATGCTAGAGATCTGTGTATCCTTGGTAATATGTCTGTTAAAATCTTTTGCCCATTTTTTTTTTAATTTGGGGGTTTTGGTTTCATAATTCTAAGTCCTGAGGTTTCTTTATATATTATGGGTATAAATTCTTTATCAGATAAGTGATTTATAAGTATTTTCATTCAATGTGTGGCTTGTATTTTCATCATCTTTATAGTTTTTTATGAAGAAGAGAAATTTTAAACTTTATGCTCTATTTTTTTTTAAAGATTTTATTTATTTATTTGACAGAGAGAATGAGAGAGAGAGCACATGAGAGGGGGGAGGGTCAGAGGGAGAAGCAGACTCCCTGCCAAGCAGGGAGCCCGATGTGGGACTCGATCCAGGGACTCCAGGATCATGACCTGAGCCGAAGGCAGTCGCTTAACCAACTGAGCCACCCAGGCGCCCCACTTTATGCTCTATTTTTAAAATAATAAATGGCTTGCAGATTCTGGCACTTTTTTTAATATTAGCAAATAATGTGTTACTTACCTCACAACAAATCATGATACACAAATGTGTCATGATACTATGGAAGACCATGCTGAGCTAAGGGAGTCCTTCTTGGTGATGAGGTCATGATTAGTGCAGCCATTTACAGTATTAAATTTTTTCTTAGTTACATAGTAATTGCTGCTACCCAGTCACTTCATTTTTGGGTTATTTAAGAATAACTCAGGGTAAAGGTTGTTGTAGAAGTAAGCTCCAGGTTGGATAAACTTCATTTGCATGTAAGTCAAAGGAATGAATATATAAATAATTCTCTACCTTTATACCTTGGTGGATTCATTGTTGTATTTTCAGTATCGGAATATTAAGTTTATATCCTTGAAGTGGAACTGCATTGTTGGAAAAACACTAATGTGTTCCTAACAGTCCAAAGCAATTACTTTTTATATAATGCTTTTTATGTAGCAATTATGTTTTTTGCCCTTAACTCTATTACTCACAGAGAGTAGATGCTAATCTCCAAGACAGGATGTTTTATGCTAAAAGAACATGCAGTCCCAGACTGCTAAAGACAGGGAAATAACAAGACTCATGATAAATAGAATCTGTCCATTAATAGAAGTGCTGTTCTTGTTCATGGTAATGGGAAGAATGGATTTGGGAAGCTGGACTCAATTCCCTTATGGTTGATTCATATCTTCCTAATTACTGCCCCCAATTTTTGTATACAAAAATCTTGTCCATACATTATCAAACTTTGTTTTGATCAAAGTTTGGTCTTAGAATCTTCAGTATCATCTAATAAAATAAAGATAATGGGTATCCTCTTGTTTAAAATGAAAATATCCTGGAAAGTATAATATAATATTAAATCTTCCCATTTTATAATTGAACTTAATCAAAATATTTTCTAATACTTACACTAGACCTGACCATTAAAGTAATGGTAAATTGAATTTGGTGTGAGAAAGGAATGAAAAGTAATTTTGGAATATAGTCATTGAAAATAGGAGAAGGTAAACACAATAGGTTATTGTGTGATATGATGTGGTAAAGAACTAAGGACAAATACCAGAAGTCCAACAATATGCTTTTTTTTTTAAAGATTTATTTATTTTAGAGAGAGAGTGAGCGAGCAGAGGTAGGGGCAGAGGGACAGGGAGAGAATCTCAAGCAGACTCCCTGCTGAGCAGGAGAGCCTGATGCAGCACTCAATCTCATGACCCTGAGATCATGATTTAAGCCAAAATCAAGAGTTAGACGCTTAACCAACTGAGCCACCAGGCACCGCCTTATCTTATTCTTTAATATTAAAGCTCCCAAGTTCTAGCTGAACATATGGTTATCATTTATAGGCTACATTCCCATTTTCTTTGCAGTTGGTGTACTCATGTGACTAAGTTCTGGACAATAGGGCATAATTGGAAATAATGCTATTTGTAGTAATACCCATAAAAAGAAATGTACTTGTGCTCACTTGCCTTCTTCTTATTCCCTGCTGTGGCAGGCCACGAGTACTTGATAAGAACAGCACCTGTGGACCTGAAGATGGAAGTCATGTGTTCAGGACTATACAAATACCTTCTGATCTCAGGCTCTTTACCTCTGGAGACATAAGGATTTATGAAAGAGATAATAAACATCTATTTTCTTTAAGTTTCTGTATTTTGGGATTTCTTTGTTATAGCAGCTTAGCTTGTGCTCCAATTAATAATGTCAGGATTATCAAGGAAGGGAAGATATCACAAATTTCTAAAGAGGGTTAGAAAGAGAAGTTTAAATGTTTCATATATTTTAATTTTTCTGAAGTTTGATAATGTATAGATAGCATTCTTTGTATACAAAAGTTAGACTATTTCTTTGAAACAAACTGTACATTTTTATATTACAGGGATGTTCAAAGAAATCATCTGCCAAATTATTTTTTATATGTAAGCTGAGTAAAATGGGTTTCTTTAGAGGTCAATTTAAAATCTAATGGATACTCTGCTGGAATGGTTAATAAGGTGTCTGATCTCAAGATTAGAAATTGTTGCCCAATTATACATACAGCAGTTATTTCCTTCTAAATGAATTTACTGAGTTACACACACACACACACACACACACACGTATATGTACATTCACACACATGAAGTGTGTTTTAAAACTGAAAACTCAGTCTTTAGGAATTGTACAGATCAGTTTTTTGTTTGTTTGTTTGTTGTTGTTTTATTGTATTATTAGGCCCAAAATCTGTATATTTCTCAAAGTCTGGAAATCTTCTGATTGGGCTTGATGGTGGTTTTAAGCCTTAGGTTAGCAAGTGGGAGCTGTGGTACAGTTTGACCTTAATTATATTTAGCAGCCTATGTGTTTCTTGAGTTAGTGTGTCCTGTTTTGTGGTTGACTTTTTACCAGATAGCCTGGGGAGATTGCTTTGAACTTTGCCTCTTGTAAAGGCTGGCCACATGAGTTTACGAACTTGCCAGGTTACCACACTTCGTGAAGGCTTTATTCGCAAGCTTGTGGCAATTTTCATTTAGATGAGCGACTTTTATTCAGGCAAGTGGCTATTTTTAAATCATCAGGACTAGAGCAGCAGCATTAGCAAATGCAGGTAGACAGTACTGCCCTTAGCGATCAGGCACCGCAGAGGCAAGGATTCAGTTATAGAGAAAAAGAATGGATTAGTTTTCTGTGGCTGTGTAACACATTTCCACAACCTTAGTAGCTTAAAACGATATAAATTTACTCTTTCACAGTTTCCATGGTCAGGAATCAGGTAGATTTTCTGCTCAAGTCTCACATGGTTGCAGTCAAAGTGTTAGCTGGGGCAGCCTTCTTAAAGAAGTTTGAGAACCTCTTCCAAACTCATTCAGTTTGTTCGCAGAATTCATGTCTTTGCATCTATTGAACTCGTGGCAGCTTCCATTTTCTTCTAGGCCAATAGGAGAATGTCTCTCACACTTGACCTTATTCTTTCTATCTATCTATCAATCATCTATCTATCATCTATCTATCTATCATCTATCATTGTGGTAAGAACATTTAACGTGAGTGCTACCCTCTTGACAAATTTTGAGGACATAATACGTTATTGTTAACTACAGGCATAATGTTGTATAGCATATCTCTATAACTTATTCATCTTGAGTAGCTAAAACTTTACATCTGTTGAACATCAACTCCCTATTTCTCACTCCCTCCAGTCCCTACAAGTTCTATTCTGTTTCTCTGAGTTTGACTATTTTAGATACTTATGTAAGTGACACCATGCCATATTTTTCCTTCTGTGACTGCCTTATTTCACTTAGCGTAATGTCCTTGAGGTTCATCCACTTTGTTGAATGGTGTTGAGAAAACTGGATATCCATATGAAAAAGAATGAAATCGGACCCTTTTACCACACACTAAACCATTTCAAAATGGATGAAAGATTAAAGACTTAAACATAAGATCTGAAACTATAAAACTCCTAGAAGAAAACAGGAAAAAAGGTTCCATGTTATTGGTCTAGGCAGTGATTTCTTTGATATGACATCAAAAGCAAAGACAACAAAAGCAAAAATAGACACATGAGACTACATTAAACTAATAAGCTTCTGCACTGCAAAGAAAACAGTCAACAGAAGGAAAAACAACCTAGAAAGGGAGAAAATATTTGCACACCATATATCTGATGAGTTAAAAACATATAGGAAACTCCTACAACTCACTAGCAAAACAAACAAACAAAACAAACAAAAAAACAAATAAAACACAACCAATTAAAAAATCAGGAAAGGACTTGATAGACATTTTTCCAGATAACACATACAGATGGCCAACATGTATATGAAAAGGTGCTCAACCTTACTAATCTTCAGGGAAATGCAAATCAAAACTATAGTGAGATAACACTTCACATCTGTTAGGATCTAGGTTATTATAAAACAAACAAAGAAATAAAAAGATAACAAATGTTGGTATATTTGTGGCGAAATTGAAATACAGACTATTAGTGGAAATGTAAAATGGTTCAGACACTATGGAAACCATGTGAAAGTTCCTCAAAAAATTAAAAATAGTATTCTTATATGATCCAGCAATCCCATTTCTGTATGTATGTCTAAAAAAATTGAAATCAATATCTTGAAGAGACATCTGCATTCTTATGCTCACTGCATCATTATTCACAATAGCCAACATATGGAAACAACCTAAATGTCTGTCAGCAGATGAATAGATAAAGAAAATCTGGTATATACATACAATGGAATATCATTTAGCCTTTAAAAAAAAATAAAGGAAAGGAAATCCTGCCACTTCACTTTATTTTAAAAGACTTGCTTGATTAGATCAAACTCACCAAGATAATATCCCCAATTTAAAGCCAGTTGATTAGGGATTTTAATTACATCTGCTAAGTCCATTCATAGTAACACATTAGTGTTTGAATAACTAGGAGAAAGTTTGTACAGCAGGGGCTGGAAATCTTGAGGCAGGAGGAAGGGATATCTTATTCTTACCAAGTCTGCCGACCACAGGGAATCATTCCTAAATAGACCTTTAGATATCAAAGTAAGAAATACTTTTTCAACTGCTTAAGTTGTCTTTCTTAGCTAAATATATAAGCCAAGGCCTAGCCTTTTATCCACAAAGAGAGTTAAATTCCACCTGGTGCTATAGAACCCAAGTTTTGTTTTAGATTAAAATTGTTCTTGCCAGGCATACCATGCTAGATAGACTGCCTCACAGTCAAGAGAACCTTCCACCAACCTGCTCTGGAGTTATTAATTACTAAATTCTGAATGTAGCTTTAGATAGCTGAGCTTCAATGTGTCATTTCATTCACAATGAAGGATCAGATATTATAAGTAAATAAATAAAAGGAAACAATTTCCTTATTATAAAAAGAATAGTCCTTCTTTCAAGGTTGTGATAGTAGAAAAAACACATTATCGTTAAGCCTCAAGGCTAAGATGTGAGTAGCTCTCATACAAATAAAATGACAGAGTAGCCAGAAGCTTAGTAAAGAGAACCAACTCTAGGGTTTGGAAAGCCAGTGTACAGATATTTCTAGGCTGAACTTGCTCAGGAACAGTCAGAGCAAGATGTGGGATAGACTTGAAAGCACTACCCAAACCTCAAACAGATCAGCAATGTCTGACGCTTCACAGCAAAGGGGCTTAAACACAACCTCTAACTGGACATTGGCATAACAATAAGCTACTCTGACCAGAGGTGACTTTTTTTTTTTTTTAAGATTTCTTTATTTGAGAGAGAGAGCAAAAGGGAGAGAAAGAGAGAGCAAGTGGGCGGTGGGGTGGGGGAGGAGCAGAAGGAGAGAATCTTTCAAGCAGACTCTCTGCTGAGCGCAAAACCTGACACAGGGCTCAATTCCACAACCCATGAAATCATGACCTGAGCTGAAACCAAGAGTTGGACACTTAACTGATTGAGCCACCCAGATGCCCCCAGAGGTGACTTCTTAAGAAGCCAAGTTTTAAAATAATCTTTTTTTTTTTTTAAAGATTTTATTTATTTATTTGACAGAGAGAGACACAACGAGAGAGGGAACACAAGCAGGGGGAGTGGGAGAGGGAGAAGCAGGCTCCCCGCAGAGCAGGGAGCCCGATGCGGGACTCGATCCCAGGACCCTGGGATCATGACCTGAGCTGAAGGCAGTCACTTAACCAACTGAGCCACCCAGGTGCCCCAAGTTTTAAAATAATCTTATAGTCATCCCTGGCAGCCTCAAAAACTATATGAATGCCAAAGGCTGCATTCTCTCAGTAATGATCAGAAAGAACCTCCAAGGTACTATTTCTGCCTGAACATGGGGAAAAATATAAAATCCCTGAACTGTGATAGTCTCCAAACTACACACACATGTCCAATAGTAAAGGGTAAAAATCTAACTGTCTAAGAAGGCTTCTGTGTAACCTTTGACCAATAAGTGGTTTCAGCCAAGTCTCTAAACAAATAAGCCAATGACCAAGAAAGTTACAACAGCTAGCTTCATTTACCAGTACCCAGAATTCATACCATATATTTTTGAAAATGTCCAAGTTTCAACAAAAATAATGATACATGACAACAAATGAGAAAGTTTTTCCTATGATTCATATGTAGGGAAAAAACTGGCAGTAGAATAGATATTTGAAGTGCTCCAGATGGTAGACTTAGCAGACAAAGGCTTTAAAGTAGCTACTGCAAATATGTCCAAAGAACTAAAGGATACCATACTTGAAGAATTAAAAGAAGGTGTGATGATCATCTCATAAAATATTGAATATCAATGATGAGATAGAAATTATTAAAAAGAACAAAGTTAACATTCTGTGAAAGAAAGGTAAAATAACTGAAATAAGAAATTCACTAGAATGGTTTCAACAGTAGACTTGAGCTGATAAATGAAGAAAATCAATGAACTTGAAGATAGATCAATAGAGATTATACAATCTGAAACAGAATAAAGAATGAAGAAACATTAACGGAGTCTCAGAGAAATGTGTAATACCATTAAATACACCAGTATACATATAAAAGGACTACCAGAAGAAAACAAAAGCAAGGGACAGAATAAATAATCAAGGAAATGCAGGCTGAAAACTTCCCAAATTTGATGAAAAACATTCATGCACAGAACCAAGAACCTCAACAAACTATAAGATAAACACAAAGAGCAAAACAACCATACCAATCATAGTCAAAATGTTGAAAGATAAAGAGAAAATCTTGAAAGGAGAAAGAGAAAAAAGAACCATAACATCAAACTCTAGAGTTCAAAGGCACTGGGATGGATGACACATTCAAAGTGCTAAAAACAAAAACTGTTAAAAAATCTTATATCTAGCAAAATTGTCTTTCAAAAATGTGTGAGATAAATGGATGAGATAAAGACATTCCAAGATAAACTAAGATGAAATATTAAAGAAAGAAATATTAAAAGAAGTTCTTACAACTGAAAACAACTGACAGAGAGAGTAATTCAAAGCCACAAGAAAAAAGAGTGCCAGTAAAGGTAATTATGTAGGTAATTAGAAAATACAGCATAATTGCATAGTTCTTTATCTTTCTTCTCTTGACTGATTTAAAAAGCAATTGTGTAATCTGACATGTACATGATGATATTATTGGGTATATAACATCTGGAAATGTAGCATATTTGACAATAATGGCACCAAGAAGGTGGACAGGAACAAAGCTATGTTGGAGTACAGAGATGACACTAGATAGAAGAAGTAAAGAGAACCAGAAAAAATAAATTAATAAAGTGCATATAACAAACTATACATATATACATGCTTTTATTTATTTAGCTTTAAAAGATAGAAGATTAATAAAGTCATGACTATAACCATATATTGTTCAGTTTTTAAAATAGATGTAGTATAAATGTCAGTAATAGTACAAAAATATAGGGAGGAAATGGAGCTACATAGGAATAAAGTTTCTATGTTTTATGGGAAGTTAAGTTGGTATAAATCTGAAGTAGACTCTAATGAGTTAAGATGTATATTCTAAGTCCTTAAGAAACCACTAATAAATGATTTAAAAATGCAGTTTTCCAAATTTGTTAGAAATGGTCCAGTACTATGATAATAATAATAATGTCCTGCTAATGCTTTGATTTTTTTTTAATGAGGCACATTACAGTTTTTGACTTTAGGTTCAACTTTGTAGGTGCTGTGGGATTTAAAGCTTTTCCAACAGATGAAAACTGACACTATAACTGTAAGCATCAAGACTTCTTCTTGCAGAGAGTAAATGGAATAAGAAATTGGGGAGAACTTTAAATTCATTAGGTTTTAAATTCTTTCATCTGAATAAGATATTTTGATTTTAAACATAAAGTTCTTTGGATTTTTTCATATCTTTTTGTGAAATAATTATGGAAGAGATTTGTATTCAAATATGGAGCATACCGGGCTCCTGGGTGGCTCAGTTGGTTAAGCGACTGCCTTTGGCTCAGGTCATGGTCCTGGAGTCCCGGGATCGAGTCCCACATTGGGCTCCCTGCTCAGCAGGGAGTCTGCTTCTCCTTCTGACCCTCCCCCCTCTCATGCTCTCTCTATCTCATTCTCTCTCTCAAATAAATAAATAAAATCTTAAAAAAAAACCAAAAAACAAATATGGAGCATACCTTAGCTGCTATTTTATCATTGGTATATCTTGGTCATTTAATCTTATTGCAGTAACTTTGATGAGCTATAATGAACACGAATTAACATAATTTGGGGTGGAAAATAGAAGAATATACAATTTTGGATTGAGCAACCCTTGAAGTTAATTTAATTGATAAATTAAAATAGTTTTTTGATGCATTGCACAGCTTTCTGTGGGATATACATCACCCATCAGAGGATTAAATGTAGTCCAGAAAGAAGTCATTGGTATTTTGACTGGAGTCTCTTGAGTATGGAAGCAGGAGAGTTCTGACAAAAATACGGATATGCTCACATGGGAGGCACAATCACAATATAGGTTGACCATAAGTCAAATGATCATTCTAATAGCTAAGAGTGCACAAAGCTTAGGAGGTCAACCAAGACCACTCCTTTCTCTAGCAAGTCTTCCTTAGAAAGGAGGTTCTCAAGATGGACTGAACATTAGTATAACCTGGGGAGCTTTAAAAAGTCTCAATGTCTGGTAGTACCCAAACTAATTAAATAAGAATATCTGGGATGAGAACTAATATCACAGACAAGTGGACATGCTTTATCTTGTTTGGTGAATTTGAATATATACTGAATGTGTGTAGCTCCCCTGCTTCTTTTTGCTCTCATTTTGAAATTTGCCTGAGTACAGAGAACTGTATTATCTCTGCCTCTGTGGTGTGACTTTTTTCAGGTACAGGCCATTGTGGGTGAGACCTGTATTATTCCTTCTAAGGTTTTGACTGGGTAGGTAATCTGACAAATTTAGGGTGAGTTATTAACAGACTTAGCTTTTATCACTAAAGCTGTTTGATTTCTGCTATGCTTCTAAAATTGTTTCTCAATTGGTTCCAAACTAGGAACCTAATTTATTATGTCTGCATGACCCTAAGAGATACGATGTCTTACAAAGCACTGAGGAACCAGAAGAATCTCAAGGAACACAGTTGTAGGAAACACAGCTGATTTCATATATATTGGAAGGATAATAAGCAACCTCTGTCCCATTATCTTGTCCTCTTTCTTTCTTACATTTGAGTTCTCTCTTACTTGAGCTGTTTATCTGAGGCTGTATGCTGCACATTGGCTTCATGACTCTTGAAACTCATGGTGAGTGTGGGTTTCTGTGCCACTGGTTCAAACACCAACTGAACAACACCTTATAACTTTACAAACAAAGCCAAGAACTAAACAAATTTCTGAGAGAGAGACTATGATTAGGTTATTTTGGAATATATGCCCACTTTTATTCTCATCAATTGTGCTTGCAGTGAGGTCACAGGCATAAGAGGGTAGCCCACCCCTTCAACAGAGTCTAGATCTGAGGATGTTTCTCAGAGAAGGGCTGGCTGAGCAGGCATTCCACAGTATATCTACAGAATCACCAGATTTCTTCTGTTTTTACATTTATGTCAGGTCTCCTATGTAACCTTCAAACAAGTCATTGAAACCTTTCATCTGATAATTGTAAAATTACCAAAATTCTCATTGTGGGAACAAATAACAGAATCACATGCACTATTTTGAGAATTTTAGAAAAAGCCTAATTCATCATATTTTTAGATAGTTCAATTGTATATATTAAAATTCAGGTGAAATAGGAGTTATTTAAACTTCAAACGTTTGTTACTATTTTTTTAAACATAAAATGATTATTGGAGCTTATATTACCTTGGGAAAGATAATAATCACAATCATTTTATTTCTGTAGTGATTCCTTTTTAGGCACTAATTATTGCTCTACAGCATTTATTTTGTTAAATTTTTTAAAGTGTGTTTTAACTGCACTCTTGAATATTTAATTTTGTTTAAAGATAGTCTCCACTGAATTTTACCGCTCAAGTGAACTCTATAAAAATTGATTTTTGCTTTTCAAGAAAAGTGTTGAAAATGTAGCTTAAGAGAAGACTGTTTTATTATGTTTTCTCCCCCATGTTCTCTTGTGCTTTAGTTGTTTAGATTCCTTTCTTTTAGTTGTACTTTAATGTTGTAGGACTTGAATCTTTCCTAGGGAGACAAAAGTGTCTATCTTAGTTTTGCCTCCATTAACCAATCATTGAATGGAAGCAGTGCTTTATTTTTTTAAAGTTTATTTATTTATTTAGGTAGTTTCTACAGCCAATGTGGGGCTTTAACTCCCAAGCCCGAGATCAAGAGCTGCATCATCCCCCAACCAAGCTAGGCAGGTACCCCAGAAACAGTGCTTTTTAAAACTGAGATGCCATTGGACAGAGTTTTGAAAGACCTGTATTTGATTCCACCTCTCTATATCTAATGAAATGTATGACCTTGGACTGGTGACAATATTTCTGAATCTCAGGTTTCTCATCTGTGAAAGGAGGGAGTTAGAATATATTTTCTTCAGTTTCTACTGTAGTTCTGATATATTTTTTGTGAATGGCTCTGTGGCATGATTCTTGCTCCACAGTTATTATAGTAAATAATTGCATGATCAGAAAATTGTATTTTAAAATGTCTATGAAAAACCATCAGAAATTTACTGCCAGTGAGAGAATCTTGAACCACAAGAACTTGACAGAGGAGAATCCTAATAGGTGCTAGTATATCTTGGTTTATTCACATAATGAACATTTGCTCCTGATCAAAATGGTCTCTGAGTTTGCCTGAAGAAATAGAATGCCATGGTGGTAAAGTAGGAAGTGACATGCCCCCAAATAAAAGATATGAAATTTGAAACTTGTGCAAAGAATAGGATCTTTTTTGAAAAATCTGAAAATAAGCCTCCCCCTCTCCCCACCCCGCCCCACCGCTAAATTTAGGAAAGCTTGTATGTGGTTGGATCCCATCCCCAGCGTTGTTCATTGGTTTTGTTTTCTTTTATGTTTGCTTTGAGTTATGGGTATATGGAAGAAGGAGGGCTCACAAGACAGAAGCTTAGGCCCTGAACTGGTAGAATGTCACTCATGCTGTGTTGTGTGGGTGAAAGCAAGCCAGAATATCAAGTCTTGTGGGAAAATAGGCTCCATTTCCTGAGAGAAAGAGCTGCAAAGTATTGAGGTCATTTTTGAAATCTATACATCCTGACTTTCTGATAAAATTGACAAATAATATATACTTTGCAGAGTTTTCATGAGCATTGAATAAAATACAGTGCTTGTTTCAGTGCCTAGCAAAGGACAGCCAGTCAATAGAGAACTTTTTATCAGCTATATAGTTATTATTAGAAATGTTACCTGTGTTTAGGTCACCAGGAAACCAAATCCTGTTACTTCTATTCCTGTCTTGTATTCCTTCTTTTCTCCCTTAATTGCTATTGCCTGAATTGTGAGCCCCTTTTATTTCTTGCCATGTATATTGAAATAACCTCTTGAGTAATAAGCAATTGGCTATTTAGTCTCTATTGAGGAATTATAATCTCCGTGAAGGGCAGAGACCCTGACTTTCTGATTTATAGTTGCATTTTCTTTTTCTGATACAGTACATTGATCACAGTAGATGCTCCACAAATATTTGTTGAATATATGAATAAAAGATGAAACTCTGCATACAAAGGTTTTGTTTTTAGTTTTTTTTTTTTTTAAAAAAAAAAAACAATCTTGTTACTCTGCTTCCTCATATTCCACCAATGGCTCCACACAGTATTCAAAATAAAATTTAAGCTTTTTGGCTTAACCTGCAAGGCTCTCCATGATCTGACTCTTGTCTCTAACTTCATCTCTCACTTCCTGTACATGTAGTTGATCTTCCAGAAGTTTTCTGAATCGATCATGATTTCCTGAAAGATATCCTTTTCCCTGGTAAAGCCTGATTCTACTTCTTCACCTGGTCTAACTCCTATATTCTTTAAGACTTAGGGCAGTAATTTCCTCTTCTGGGACATCCTCCTTGATGTTCCAGCATTGGCCAAATGCTACTCTTCTTGTCTCCTAGCATACTATCCAAACCCTGTTATAGCAATTATCATCCTACAGACAGGTACTTATCTTTCTCCTCCATATGACCAGCAAGTGTCTGGTATACAATGGATGCTTTATAATTATTATGTGAATGAATAAAAGTAGCAGGTGTGAAGGAAGGGTAGCTTTAAAATTCACTGCCAGGAGTTTCACAGAGTACCCCACTTAAGCCTGGGAATGTGTATTTTCTTCCCTCATTAAAGTCTCATTAGAGTTTTTTTCCCCACTAAATGGACTAAATTGGCTTTCTTTGTTCTTAAAATAATTCTCAGTAGTGAGCTTAGTGTTACTCTATCCCCAGATGACTATTGTCCTAACCTTTATTTGCACTGAAGCCTGACTTCATTTCTCTTTGATTGCTTTTGTTGATTGAGCAGGTGGCTTATGTTTTATTTCTTAATAATCTCAAAAGACAGACGAGTCCAAGTAAAGCAGTGTTAGTATAATGCTAAACTATAACATTTGGTAATGACTAAATTATTTTAGCATCTTGAGCACAGAGCTAGTTTCAGCTTCTCCCATAATAATAATGATACTGTGTTTGTATAACTGCCTTAAGGAAAGAAGAGAAATCCAGCATCAATTTGACATGACTAATGTTTAAGTGGATCCTGCTGCATTTGCTTTTCAATAGGAAGAGAAAAATGATAGTTATTCAAAGCATCATGTGAATCTTGTGTGTGCTATTGGTGTATAAGTTAAAGTAGCTCCAGGCAACTTTTTACTTACTCTTCTTTGATTTACTGTCTTTCTTAAATTGGAACACAAATACATTTTAAACAATTTTAGGTCAACTAGTGCTTTTCCTTATTTCCCAACTATAGCCCAATTTTCCAAGTTCTTAACTATTTAGAAGAAGAGTGACAAAAGAGGCACATAATTTAGTAAAGCAAAGAAAGATATAGCAGAACATCACAAATAATCTACAAACCACATTTTCAAATTTCTTAAGAGTAAACTGGAGCTAACCCTTCCATAAATACATTTGATAATTTCAGACGATGCATGGACTTCTTTTTGGAAAAAGTTTACCCTTTATTTTCCTGTGTAATGTTACTTAAGATGTTTCCATTATGTGCCTATTATTTTCTCTCCTTACTGTACTAAATAATAACTGATATACTTAAGATGCAAGTTAAGATGAATAAGAGTCTTCTTTATAAAAATCAACATTCTCTTTATTCAGGTGAGAAAACTGAAGCCCAAGGAAGGGAGGGGACTAGGACAAGGTCACACATCTATCTAATACAAGAACTAAACTAGATACTAAGACTTCATTCTCTTCCCTTTCTATTCTTTCTACTACACTGCTATATATTTTTTATGCTACTTGTTCTTTTAGTGTTATCCTTTTGAATGCTTATTTATAACAAATTGTTTTAGAGGTAGCTATACATTTAATAAGAAGTGAGATCTTTTGCTTAAGGGAATTGGTTTTAAGGATTTGCTTAGAGATGCAAGATGATTATTATCCAGTCCTAATACCATAAGCTCTCTTTTTAAACAATATTTTACATAAACAAAAAAGAAATTAATATTTAATTAATATTGCTATGAAGAATGTAAGTCTTATTCAAGTTATTTTGGGATATGTGCTATAAGCAAGATATATGTTAGAAGTAAAATGTATTATCTATATTTAATTTGTATTGAAATTAATTTTTACTTGACGCCCTAGGAATTGCTTAGGAGTATTCTAAAGTATTGCTGTAGATCTGCTTACAACATCTTATTATGTTGCACTCAGTCTTTTATTTAAAAATCTACGATACAGAAACACGGGTACATTTGTGATCAGTTCAATGTTGCATGTCTGGCTAGATCAATATTCATGCAATCAAGATACAAATATGTCTGTATGGCATTAAATAATGGTTGAGTTCCTTTTCTCTTTATTTTTTAAATTTTATTTTAATTCCAGTGTAGTTAACATACAGTGTTATATTAGTTTCAGGAGTACAATATAGTGATTCAACAGTTCCATATATTACTCAGTGCTCATCAAGATAAATGTACTCTTAATCCCCCTCACCAATTTACCCTCCCCCCACCCCTTGCCCCTCTGGTAACCATCTGTTTGTTCTATATAGTTATGAGTCTGTGTTTTGGTTGGTTTTTCTTTTTTTCCTTTGTTGACTTTTTGTTTCTTAAATTCCACATATGAATGAAATCATATGGTATTTGTCTTTCTCTGTCTTATTTCACTTAGCATTATACTCTCTAGATCCATCCATGTTGTTGCAAATGGCAAGATTTCTTTCCTTTTTATGGATGAATAATATATATACCACATCTTCTTTATTGATTCATCTACCCATGGACACTTGGGCTGCTTCCATAGTTTGGCTATTGTACGTAATGCTGCAATAAATATAGGGGTGCATATGTCCCTTCAAGTTAGTGTTTTTGTATTTTATTTGTTTATTTATTTACTTAAGAGAGAGACTGTGCATGAGCAGGGGGAGGGGCAGAGGGAGAGGGAGAAGGGAAGCATACTCCCCGCTGAGCTCAGAGCCCAATGTGGGGCTTGATCTCATGACCAAAAGGTCTTGACCTTAGCCAAAATCGAGAGTCTGAAGCTCAACTGACTGAGCTACACAGGCACCCTGTGTTTTTGTTTTCTTTGGGTAAATGTCCAGTAATGAGATTACTGGATGGTAGGGTAGTTCTATTTTTTTTTTTTTAAAGATTTTATTTATTTATTTTGAGAGAGAATGAGAGAGAGTGCATGAGAGGGGGGAGGGTCAGAGGGAGAAGCAGACTCCCCGCCGAGCAGGGAGCCTGATGTGGGACTCGATCCAGGGACTCCAGGATCATGACCTGAGCCGAAGGCAGTCACTTAACCAACTGAGCCACCCAGGCGCCCCGGGTAGTTCTATTTTTAATTTTTTGAGGATCCTCCACACTGTCTCCCACAGTGTGAAAGTGGCTGAACCAGTTTGCATTTGTACCAAGAGTGCACAAGTGTTCCTTTTTCTCCACATCCTCACCAACACTTGTTATTTCTTCAATTTTTTTTTATTTTAGCCATTCTGACAGATGTAAGTGATATCTCATTGTGATTTTGATTTGCATTTCCCTGATTATGAGTAATGTTGAGCATCTTTCATGTGCCTGTTGGCCATCTCGATGTCTTCCTTGGAGAAATGTCTATTCACTTCTGCCCATTTTTAATTGGATTATTTGGGGTTTTTTGGTGTTGAGTTGTATATATTCTCTATATATTTTGGATACTAACTCTTAATTCAATATGTCATTTGCAAATACCTTCTCCCATTCAGTAAGTTGTCTTTTAGTGTTATTGATTGTTTCCTTTGCTGTGCAGCTTTTTTATTTTTAGTGCTTGCTTTTTTTGTTAAATTTTAATTCTAGTGTTATATTGGTTTCAGGTATACAATATAGTGATTCAACAATTTCATATATTATCCAGCACTCATCATGACAAGTGCTTTTTATTTTGATGTATCCCAGTAGTTTATTTTTGCTTTTGTTTCCCTTGCCTCAGGAGACATATCTAGAAAGATTGCTACAGCCAATGTCAGAGAAATTACTGCCTGTCCTCTCTTCAAGGATTTTTGTGGTTTCAGGTTCACATTTTTTATAATTAATTAATTAATTAATTAATTTTTTTAATGTAGTGTTCCATGATTCATTGTTTGCATATAACACCCAGTGCTCCATGCAATACATGACCTCCTTAATACCCATCACTGGGCTAACCCATCCCCCCCACCCCCCTCCCCTCTAAAACCCTCAGTTTGTTTCTCAGAGTCCATAGTCTCCCGTGGTTCAGTTCATCTCCCCCTCCTATTTCCCCCCCTTCATTAGTGCTCACCATAGCATATACCCTCCCCAATGTCTATCACCCAGCCACCCCATCCCTCCCACCCCCACCACTCCAGCAAACCCTCAGTTTGTTTCTTGAGATTAAGAATTCCTCATATCAGTGAGATCATATGATACTTGTCTTTCTCTGATTGACTTATTCACATTTGGATCCTAATCCATTTTGAATTTATTTTATTGGATAGTGTAAAAAAGTGATCCAGTTTCATCTTTTTGCATGTAGCTGTCCAGTTTTCCCAATCATTTGTTGAGGAGACTATCTTTTTTGCCATTGCATAGTCTTGCTTCCTTTACTGAAGATTAATTGACCATAACATCATAGGTTTATTTCTGGATTTTCTGTTCTGTTCCATTCATCTATGGGTCTATTTTTGTGCCAGTACCATACATACTGTTTTGATTACTATAGCTTTGTAATGTAACTTGAAGTCTGAAACTGTGATACCTCCAGTTTTGTTTTTCTTTTTGAAGATTGTTTTGGCTATTCAGTGTTTTTTGTGGTTCCATACAAATTTTAGAATTGTTTGTTCTAGTTCTGTGAAAAATGCTGTTGGTATTTTGATAGGGATTGCATTAAAGCTATAGATTACTTTGGGTAGTGTGGACATGTTAACAATATTTGTTCTTCCAATCCATGAGCATGGAACATCTTTCCATTTCTTTGTGTCATCTTCGATTACTTTCATCAATGTTTTAAAGTTTTCAGAGTATAGGTCCTTCACTCTTGGGTTAAGTTTATTTCTAGGTATTTTATTACTTTTGGCTCAGTTGTAAATGGGATTGTTTTTCTTAATTTCTTTTCCTGCTGCTTTCTGCATTATTAGTATCTAGAAATGTAATAGATTTCTTTCCATCAATTTTGTATCCTATGACTTTATTGAATTCATTTATCAGTTCTAGTAGTTTTTGGGTGGAGTCTTTGGGTTATCTATGTATAGTATCATGTCATCTGTAAATAATGAAAGTTTTACCCCTTTCTTACCAATTTGAATGCCTTTTATTTCTTTTTGTTGTCTGATTTCTGTGGCTAAGACTTCCAGTACTGTGTTGGATAAAAGTAGTGAGAGTGAACATCCTTGTCTTGTTCCTGACCTTAGGGGAAATGCTCTCAGTTTTTCCCTATAGAGTATGATGTTAGTTGTGGGTTTTTCATATAGGCCTTTATTATGTTGAGGTATGTTCCTTCTAGACCTACTTTGTTGAGAGTTTTTATTATCAGTGAATGCTGTACTTTGTCAAATGCTTTTTCTGCATCTACTGAAATGATCATATGGTTTTCATCCTTCCTCTAATTGATGTGATGTCCTTTTCCCTTTAAATTGAATCCTTTGTACACATATCAAGGTGCTGTAATGTATATGAATTCCATATAGTTTGCTGTATTTGTAAATATATGAAAAGAACTTGCAAAGTTATATTAACAAAATAATGGTCTGGATAAACAAAAATATAATAACTATTCTGGTATATATCAGGATAATAATGGCATATATCTAAGTACTTACATAGGTATTTTTTAAGATCTCATTCACTTAATATCACTTAATTTTTTTTCACTTTCTCATCTATATCCTCTTTTAAAAGCTCATTATCAAAGAACAGTTTCCCATTTATCAAAGCATTTCATGGTTCTTATGAATTAGACTTTTGTAACAACACTATGAAGAATAGATATTATAATTTTTTATTAGAAAAGAAATAAAAGGCAGAAATATTTTCTATTTCTCTAAAATAATTTCTGAGAACTAGTTCTCAGGTTTCTTAAGTTCTTGTTTCACTATCAGTCATGCTGAAACCTTACCTCCTTTTCTAGTGAAAATGGAGAATATCCCTTGGATTAACTTTGATAACTACACATTCTCAAATTAACTGTTTATTAGCTAAGAGCTAAATGATAACTAGCATTCTGAGTTTGTTTCCATGTGTGTGCATGCATGTGTGTGTGTTGACTTGGGAAAGGAGATTGATGACAATGGAAAGGGTATGAATATTTCTGGAGGAACATGAGAATGTTTGTGGGGTTGCTATTTTCCTGACCTTGGGAGAAAAGGAACGAGGTGACCAAGAAAAGAACTGTGAACAAACAAAGAGGAAACACTGAGGAAGAAACCAGATGGAAAAAAAAAAATCCCTGGATCAGTCAAATAAGCTTTGGGATGTAACAGAAACCCAGCTCAATCTGGCTTAAGTAAGAAGAATTCTTATTGCAAAACATCGAAGAAATGGATGTGATTCAGCCCAGCTCAATCTAGGGTTTTGACACTTCTGATGTCATCAAGATTTTTCTCTCTTTCCATAGCTCAGCTCTGTTCATAGTGGTGTTTTACTAGCCTGCCACTTAGGAGTGAGACCTGTAAAAGAGGTATAGATTTCAGAGTCACCACCCCATAACTGTTAATTGTATCCTTGGGAACGGATGAAATCACCCAAGGGTGGAGTCTAGAGTGAGAAGGGAAGAGGGCTGTGAAGAGAATCCTGACAAACACCAAGGTTTTAAGGTGGAGGAAAAAGAGCCCAACAGGGAGACCAAGAAGAAACTTTCTGAAAATGAATAGCAGGGACACAGAGGCCGTGGGCCGGGTTTAGTGTGTCATAGATACATGTTATTTGGCTATCTATTACAATTTTCCCTTTTTCCAAACATAGTCTCTATATGCAGGAATGGCCACAAGGATCGCATGGCTGTGACTCTTGGCCACAGTCCAATGTTTCAGATGGGTCCAGTTGAGCCAACCTGGCCCATCAGATTCTTGTTTCTAAGAAACTAAACTTTAGAACTGAGAGATGTGGAAACCCCATGTGGCAGGCTGAGTTGGAGCAAACAAGTAAAACCATTAAATAAAAATACAGCCATGGATGGGCGCCTGGGTGGCTCAGTTGGTTAAGCGACTGCCTTCGGCTCAGGTCATGATCCTGGAGTCCCTGGATCGAGTCCCGCATCGGGCTCCCTGCTCGGCAGGGAGTCTGCTTCTCCCTCTGACCCTCCTCCCTCTCATGCTCTCTGTATCTCATTCTCTCTGTCTCAAATAAATAAATAAAATCTTTAAAAAAAAAAATACAGCCATGGACATATCAGGAAGTAGAGCTGTCAAAAGGGTCTCAGCAGCCAAGGGAAAGGAAGTATCTGTTAGGGGAGGGTTAAGGGGGAAAGCATACGGACTGGGAACATGTTTGCTTTTTTTCTTTAAGTTGTTAAAAACTTGAGTATATTTTATTATTTATATTTGCCTCCCTATTCTCATCAGATAAGCTTGCTTCCTAAATCACAAAGGAAATAGAAGTCAATAGATAGAAAGTTTCATCAGTTCCTTGCCACCAAAGCTGAAAACTATCAGCATGTGTATTTATTCCTTAGTCCTTCTTTGCATCATGTCACAATGATAAAAAGGGTCTCTCTGGTAAATTATCCCATCATAACATTGTAAATAGGATCCCAAAATTAAATAACCTAGTATGGGGGGTCACTATTGCAAGATTAATGAAATGAAGTCTGTGTCTACACAGCTATCCATCCTGAGTTCCACGGGGTCGTCTGCAAGATCCAAATCCAATTTGTCCTGGCTGGTGTTTGGCATCACTTGATAGCTGCTCTCTGCTCTGGTTTAAATATACATGAAGATGATTGTAAGAAATTCCAGGAATATTCCTAGTTATTTTGCCTTTGGGAAATTGGGGCTGAAAAATACTGATAAAAAAAATCTCTTCCAATACCTGCAGAAAAAAAAAAAAAAAATTTCCTGTCTGACTCCAACCCCTCCCATACACTCCCTTCCTTTCAGAAAATAAGAGCTTTGATTTGTTCCAGTTTGAGAATGGGAGCTGGATGGAGAACAGGAGCTGATTACCAGGTTTCCTGTACGTCAGGTTTCTCCTGTTTTCTCCAGCGTATTTTCTGGGATCATTGTATCCTTGATGCCTAGCATAGTACTCAGTACATAGTAGGATCTCAGTGCAGTGTTTCAGAATTTATGAATGGATGGATAACTTATGCAAGCTGGGAAAGGCCTGAATCCAGAGTACAAGAGAAAGGATAAATGTTAGGGAAGAAGAATTATTTTTTATCAAAACCTCACTGTTCTGCAGGGAAGGGAACAATATGGATGCTGCTTCATACACGACACAGAAAAAAGAAAATCAGATAATAGATACTTAATGTTCTCTTAAATTCTCCAAATGGCATCCTCTGTGAATAAAGAATTATAATTGGGAATATGTTTAAATATTTACTTCTAATTTTCATTTACAAGTGAATTAATTGAAGTAGTTTGATACAATTTTCTTATTTTGGAACAACCAACATTATTAAAGTAAGTTATTATGGATTTAACAGCTGCAAGTTTTAAACTAAGCATGGCTATTAAAGCAATGTATCTTGGGTTTGAAAACTAAACTTGGTTTCGCTTTATTACATTGCAACTATTAAAATGTGGCTATTTGATCAAAACCTTCAGTTTTCTTTTAAAGAAAAAACATGCTTACACATGTTTTAAAATTGTTAGTTGTTTGCTTTCTACACCTATAAAATAGGCAGAGGACAATTCCTATTCCCTAATGCTCTTGGAAAATTAATTTAGGACAGGCAGAAGCAACTCAATGGGCTTTATTTTATTTTATGTCTAATAGGTTGCCCTGTCCTGATTTTTTTTCATATTGTCTGGTTTTATCTCTTGTTTTTTCTAAACCACCATGGCACACTGTTTCTGTTTGATAGGTCCTTTCTGATGAATAAAAAAGAGAGGCACAGAGAAAGAGAGAACGGAAGGAAGGAAGGGGGGAGGGAGGAAGGAAGGAAGGACAATCCCTTAGAAATCTCTTTTCAGATTACAAAGGGCTGGAGATACTTTAGTATATAAGGAAGTAGATAAAAGGAACTGTAACTTTGTTACTTAATTGCAGTTGACTTCCCTGCTTAGAGCCCAAACCAAAGTTAGCCTAGGTAACATAGTTTTTGTAGGGCACCTGTCAGGAATGATTTGTTATGATGGTTAATTTTGTGTCAACTTGACTGTACTAAGGAATGCCTAAAGAGCTTGTAAAACATTATTTTTCCATATATATGTTAAAGTGTATTCAGAAGAGATTAGCATTTGAATCAGTAACACTGAGTAAAGATCTGCCTTTACCCATGCAGGCAGGCATCATCCATTCTGTTGATGATTGAATAAAACAAAAAGGCAGAAAAAGGGTGAATTCTTCTACCTGCAGGTATCTGAGCTCCAGGTTCTCAGGTTTGTGGCTTTGGACTGAGAGTTACACTCTTGGCTCCACTGGTTCTGAGCCCTTTAGATTCAAATGGAATTACAATACTGGCTTTCCTGGTTCTCCAGCTTGTGGACAGCTGACTGTGGGACTTCTTGGCCTCCGTAACAGCATGAGCCAATGAGGCAACTCTTCTGTCTAGCTACCTAGCTATCTGTCATCTGTCTATCAGGCTAGCTAGCAATCTGTCCTATTGGTTTTATTTCTCTGGAAAACCTTGATTAATACATTTGCTTTTACCTTTCTTAGAGAAAAAAAATTGAGATAAGGAAAGAAACTTGCAATTAAAAAAACAATATTTAATGAGTGAAAAATAAACTTTTGCTTTAAAACATTCTGATTTAGGCCTTTGTAAAAAAAAAAAACTAGCTTATTTTCACTAATACAGGAGCTAACAATCAGAAGTAAGAGATTCCCATGAAAATTAAAAAGTAATATATGGCATTGGCTTAGGAACAGGGGGATGGGTAGAAGGCAATCCATGTTATATTGTAATAATCCATGTTGTATTGTAGCAAAATATTTGGTAAATCTGTCTCCTGAGCTAACTTTGAGGGATAGATCATGTACAAATGATCTCTTAGTTTTAGGGAAAAAGTTGGGAAAGAGAATGCCAATGTGTGTGTTGGTTGTTGTTGATTACGTTTGCCCAGGAATTTCAGAGAAAGATGAACTCATAAAAGAATTTCCCGAATGTACAAACAAGAATTAAAAAGACTAGATACTCCGGAAACTCAAGGACCTAAAATGTTAGCAGAGACAACTATTTTTAGAATATAAACAGTGGAGATAACATTGAGAAACACTTTGAGTAAAATAGATTGATATATATAACAACAAAGACTGCATTTTACCACATCTATCAGAATAGCTAAAATCCAAAACACTGTTAACTCCAAATACTAGTGATGATATGGAGCAACAGGAACTCTCATTCACTGCTGATGGGAATGCGAAATGGCACATCCACTTTGGAAGATAGTTTGATGGTTTCATACAAAGGTAAAATAGTCTTACCATGTGATTCGGCAATCCTACTTTTACTTATTTACCCAAAGGAGTTGAAAACTTATATCTACACAAAAACTAGAACATGAATGTTTTTGGCAGCTTTATCATAATTATCAAAGTGGAAACAACCAAGATGTCCTTCAATAGGTAAGTGGATAAACAATCTGTGGTACATCCATACAATGGGATATTATTAAATGATTTTATAAGTGAGCTATGAAGCCAGGAAAAGACATGGAAAAACTCCAGATGTATTTTCTTAAGTGAAATAATACAGTTTAAATATATTATATACTTTATAATAACAATTATATGACATTCTGGAAGAGGAAAAACTATGGAAACAGTGGGAAGATCAATGGTTGCCAGGAGTTCATGAACCACCCCCCTCAACACACACACTCACCTGACAGTATGTCAGAAACTAAGATTTTGAACCAGTACACTCATTTCAGTTTTGACTAGAAATTTCTGTTATTTGTTTGTTGTTGAAGAAGGATGAGGCTTAGCAGTTAATTAGTTTCTTATTCTCAGCAAGACCAAGGAAACACTAATTCAAACAAGAATGAGAATCTAAGACTATGGTACAAATAATTGGCAATAGTATTAGAGTACTAATTCCATGTAAACTCTGGGGGTCGTTAGGTAAATATTTTTCTTATTATTACTTTATCATTTTTTAGAACAAATGGTTATCTTTTGGAGAATGTATGTGAGTGTGTGTGTGTGTGTGTGTGTGTGTACTTGATACAGAACTGCACAACTGTAAAAATAAGTCTGTGCAAATCTCAGTGGTGAGAGACTTGGAAGAGAAACAGACTTGAATTACCTAAGTATGAGTGGACATTGTAGTATGCTGGGAAGAAGCTGGACTTTGAAGTCAGGCAGACTTGGGTCTAATTCAGGTTTTAGTATTATGAGCACCTGAAGAAGTTTTGTTAACCTCTGTGAGTTTTTATTTATCTATCTGCAAAGCAGGAATAATAATTAATAGCTCATAGGATTTCTGTGATGATTAAGTAAGATGATAAATGCAAAGGGTTTGGCTCACCACAGAAGCTCAGTAAATGTTAACTAATTTCATTTGAATAAATAGTGGGTCAAGTGAGAAAGTAAATATAGGAAGACACAACCTTGGTCAGAACACCATGTAGGTCTTGGTTCAAGCTCTATATAGATTCTTTGGTACAAATGAATAACATTTTCTTTATATTAGTTCTTAATTATTAAATATCCAACTCCTGCAATTGATTAAGGTATATGCATTTAAAAATGCATAATGCTTTTCTTCAAGATGCTTAGAAGGGAGTTCAGAGAGCAGTTATTTATATACCCAACAGAACAAATGACAAACAGTGTTAAAAAGTGAAGGCTAATTGGCAGGTGAGCTCAAATTAGTATGATGTGGGAATGTCAGCAAAATTCAAGTGGAAAATGAAAGATTTTATCTGGGTCTTAAAAGAAGAAAAGGGCTTAAATAAATGTGGAATTAGAACATGGGAGAGGAGTAGATGACTGATGCTGAGTATCTACTATGTTTCAGGCACTATCTACAAATATCAAAATATATAGATAGGGCCTGATACAATGTTTGCATACAAATAGACAGATGGAGACTGAGATAAAGACAGACAGACACACACACACAGATCTAAAGATAGACATGGATGGATATACATCTGCATTTCAACTCTTAAGAGTAGCTATTATTAACTCAGTTTTGCAGACAAAGAAATTGAAAGTTATTCAGTGAGAAACTTGTCCAAACTCTTATAGCCAGCAGGTAGAGAAATGAGTTTACCAGCCTATTTCTGATCCACACTATGTATTCTTTCTAATATAGCACTTCTTGGATATCAAAGTGTTTTTTGAAGAGAGGTAATGAAATACAGGTTAGAAAGGTTAAAGTCAAATAACTTACTTATAAGTTAATATCTCATTGCAATTTTGATTTAAAAATGCATAATGCTTTTCTTCAAGATGCTTAGAAGGGAGTTCAGAGAGCAGTTATTTGTATACCCAATAAATATGGAAACAGTGGAAAGATCAATGGTTGCTCTCCCCAATTCACCAATATTTCTGTATAGATCAAGAGTAAGGCTGGGACCATCAGGGTGAAGAGAGGGAAGAGGATAAATAAATGTAAGTCTTATTATAGAATACTAACCCAAGTTTTTATTTGGATTTTTACCTTCTAAATTTAGAAATGAATTCTTGACATCACTAGTATCTCTTTCCTTTTATGACATTTGTTCGTATAAAATTTTTATCCATTAGGAATTTCTCACATCTTCATAGGTATTTTCTGGGTAGATATTGTGTTCAAAAATCACAAGTTGTCTTCTTCAGGCAGAGTGATAGAACTTGATTGTATTGCATTATCCAAAATATAGTCTGGTAAATTTTTTATTTTGATGAATTTAGTTTTGTTTAAATTATAAGGATCTTTTTTGTTCTGGATATCATAAGAGTTGTATAGCATTTTTAATCCGATTTTATCATTTTTACTATATAATATTGAGATACACTAGGTTGTGCAGAATCATTAAAAATGGGTAATTCCTGTTTTGTCCGCTATTTATTGGAATATTACAAGGGGTCAGTAAAAGGAATCCTCAAAATTTATTCTTATAGTGCTTGGACAAATTATTCATGGCTTTTGTTTCTACATTCTTTAACGAGCATCTTTAAAAGGTAATTGAGTATATATAGATTGAGAAAATTGTTACTGATTTTCTACAGCACAAGTTATTTTATATGCATGGTTTGCTTCTACAGAGTTACTTAACACCATCTATCAATATTGCTGTAAAAATCTGTTGGAATTTCCCTTGCATACTCTCAAGGAGGAGTTTTTTTTTGACAGTCAAATTAATTTTCCACAAGATGCTGTGTGACATATTCAGTGTCTTTCACACAAGTCTTATGTGAAGTTTGCTTAGATCATCACTGGATTTTTCTCTAATCAGTTTGGCATGTTATTTTTATATGAGGTTATTATTTAGTTGCTTAAGTTTATGGTTCAAGTGTATCTGTTTGTTAGATTTTCTTAGCAGTTGGCCAACTGTCTCATGTCTTATGTATTAAAATTTTGAACTAGTCACAATATTTACTGTCTTTTGGTGTTTTGTGTAAAGAATATAAAACATATTCATTGCATATGATATTTTTAATATAGGCTCATATAAAGAAGAAAATGTTACCCATCATTCTATTACCCAGGGATAACTATCATTAACCTTTAGATGTATTTTGGGAGAGAAAGAGATAAAATAAATACATAGATGCAAAAATTATACCAGGAGGTTTAATTTTCTTGGTGAAGTTGCATCCAGACACACATTTCTCCAACGAAAACATAGAAATGGTCAACAGGTACGTAAAAAGGTGCTGAACATCATTAATCATCAGGGAAATGCAAATCAAAATTGCAATGAGATATCATCTCACACCTATTAGGATGGCTATTATCAAAAAAAAAAAGGAAAGAAAGAAAGAAAAGAAAAGAAGTGTGGGAAAGTTTGTAGAGAAATTGAAAGTCTTCTACACTGTTGGTGCAAATGTGAACTGGTGCAGCCACTATGGAAACTAGTGTGGAGGTTTCTCAAAAAATTAAAGCCTCCAGTTAGCCTATTTCAGTTAGCTTATCTCTTATATGAAATAATAAAATCACCTATATCATAGAGTTATTACGAGGGGAAAAAAATGAGACAGTGCAATCAAATTACTTAGCAAAATATCAGGCAACTCATAAGTACTTGATAAATATTAATCTTTGCTCATTTTCTACTACTCTGATTATCTAAGATACAGTATTCCAGGTATAAGCTTCTTTAAATTTTTTATCTATATTTACCTTAATCTATTTTAATGTGTATTAATTTCATTTAGATTTTCCTCCAAGAAATGGTTTAATTTTCCAGTTATTAAAAGGATCAGTTTTTCTTTGACAACATATTCTTTGATTAACGCAAATTCCTCAGGTTGACTGAAAACACATTTAAGTCTCTGTAACCATTGTGCAACTCTGATTACTGTTTGGTCAACGTCCACAGAAAATCTATGATCAAAGAAGAAAATGGCAAGGGACCCACATCATCCCCAAAAAATCTTTGGTAATCTGAGTCTAAATTTTGACCTTTTGACCAAATGTATTTTAGGAACACCTACTGTGTTCTACAGACTGATTAAGTAGCAGTAGACAAAGCAAAATCCATCTCCTTGTAAAGGCTACATTCAATGTGGCCATTACAAGACTTTTCCTCTGAAGGAAAACAGTAGCTATTGGAGGGTTTTGAACACAGTAAAGATGTGTGTGGAAGAAGAATTAACAGTGTACTTTGCTTCCATAATGAACAAGTGTTCACATCATGTACGCTTGTCATAAACAAACTCTTTACGTGCTAGGATAAACAAACATGGAAACAAATAAAAATTGGGTCATGTTTTTCTGGTTCTGATTCTCCAAATAAATGATATGGTGTGCTTTCCCTATAAGTTACAATTTCCTTAGCAAAAACAACCTTATCCTTGACTTGAAATGCTAATGTCTGAACACATGTGATGATTTTGTTATGTAATCACTACATATGTGAAAAATGATTTACTATCTTGAAGAGATTAATACAAACTTGGTTAACTTAGCCCTCTTTCATTTTTCTTTAAAATTTTTTATTTGATTAAAATTGGATCATAAAGACAAAGAGAAAAATTGCTAGAAAAAGGTCTTTGAGTAATTGGGAGGGTATTAGAATGTGTGCTGGTACATATGAACAGCAAGCTCTTTGGAGAAAAGCCTTGATTTGTAGCATTTGCCAATTTTTATGGTGTAAATACGCCCTCCTCAAAATTGAACACTGTTCAATTTAACAGTGATTATGGCCCAGAGAGGTAAATGCATCTACCTAAAGGTTGTCATTTCCACAGAATTCTTTTTTGGCATTTTTTTTTTTCAGGAAGTAAACATGTCTGTCATTTCATCAACATTATTGTAACAATATTCATGCACTGCCACTTCTAGAATGAAGCAATATGTGTGCTATTATTTTTTAAGTTATAATAATTTGCTTCTTCCTCCATTCAAGTAGGAATAATAGAAATACAATAATAAAGCTATTATATTCATAATAAAGACACTAAAAGAATTGAATGAAATGGTGTCATTAAATCCCCAGTTATTTCCACTCCGGCAGACCAGAATTTAAATGAATTGAAACAAAGCATCACAAGCTAATTTGGGAAATATTGATATATGATATTGGTCATTTCTAATGTGGCAAAACAAATTCATTCAATAGTCTTCCCTTAGTTTAAAATGCAATGGAATATTACTCAGCCATAAAAAGAATAAAATCTTGCCATTTGCAAAGATGTGGATGGAGCTGGAAGGTATTATGCTAAGCAAAATAAGTCAGCCAGAAAAGACAAAGAACATTCCATGATAGTGTATTTTATGTATCACCTTGACTAGGTTATAGTCCCCAGTTCTGCAGTCAGACACTAATATAGATGCTCCTGTGAAGGTAATTTCAGTTGACTTTAAGTGAGGGAGATTATCTGTGATAATCTAGTTGGGCCTGGTAAGTTAAGAGGCCTTAAGAGAAGAAATATGACTTCCTTGAGAAAGAAAAAATTCTACCTGTGAACAGCAGCTTCAGCTGGTGCTCAGAAGGTCCAGCCTGCCCTTCCTGTTAGCCTGCCCTACAGATTTCAGCCTTACCTTGCCAGTCCCTATAATTGCATAAGTCTATTCCTTATAAATATCTCATATCTATCTCCTACTGGTTCTGTTCCTTTGGTTGAACTTTGATGCAGGCTGAAAGCTGAGGATTGTCTATAAAGAGAATGTCTAGGAGCGGGCTAATTAATCCTTCAGTCCAGAAGTGTCTGAGCTAGGCATCACAGTGTTCATCATGGAACAGTTAAATTATTTCTTTCTTTTACATTCAAATTTATACTTTCTACCACTGGCCAGACAGAGAAAGATGAGAGAAGACTGGGAATAACTATTATGCTATTTTACTAGAGATGGCTCATATTCAAGATGCAGAAATCCAATTGAAGCAGTCTCTAGCACATATAAAATGAAAATCTGGGGGCAATGTTAACTTTAGATGCTGCTGAACTCAGAGGTCCAAATAAAATGATAAACTTTTGGATTCCCATTCTTTATGTGTCACCTCTGCTTTCCTTTGGATTAGCAACATTTTCACCATTTATCTCCTTCACTGCTCAGGACTTCATAAGCCTCATTCTAGCAAGCCCAATGCAAATAAAGAAAAAAATTGCATATCAAGCATTCTGATTTTAGTTTTATTTCTTACACTTGGATGATAATACTAATCCTGAACCAACCACTATGAGCAAGAAAGACAGAACATGCTGATTGGTTAACAAAGTCTGGGTAACTAGCCTACCACCAGAGACAGCGGTTTCAAATTTCATACAAGGGAAGGAGCTGCACTTGGTGGGGAAGTGATAATGAGATATCAGCTGGGAACAAGTTAAATAGCCACTTAGTCACAACGTAAGATAGAATTAGTAAAATGAAAAACAGATTGAAGGAAAATGCCTAAAATGCAGCCATGAGAATTAAAGAGAGAAAATCTGAAATTTAATATAGAGGGAGGATTCAGTATATATCAAATAGGAATCACATAAATAGAAACTAAATGAAATGCAAAGCAATAATATCTGAAGGTATAAAGGTTTAAAATTTTCTAGTGTTGATAAAAGATATAAATCCTCATGTTCAAGAAGCACAAAGGGTTCCTGAGGAAAATAAACAAAAAATAAAGCCTTGGCACATTATAGTAAAAATGGAAAGCACTAGAAGAAGATCTTAAAACCAACCAAAGGAAAAATCAGATCAGGTACAGATGAATGGTCATTTTTTACCAGTAGACTTTTCTTCTTAAAATCAAAACTCAAAAGAGAGCATAATAATTAGCTTGAATATAGAGAGAAAAATACTGCCCACCTAAAAGTCTATTAGTAGTTTGCTGGAGCTAGCTCATAGTGGCTTGCAAATGCCAGCTGTTAAATCACTGGCTGTTTCAAATCTGAGCCACTAAATTGCAAAGGAAATTCCCAGGTATAAGAAACAAATAGAGTCTCTAAGGTATTAGCTAAGAATTTACTGAATTTATAAAAGACTAGCTCAGATTTCAAAAACTCAATTAGGGTAAAAATAAAGCAACACATTTGCAGACACATCAGAGTGAAAATTCAGAACACCAAAGGTAAAGATAAGATCATAAATGAAGCTGGGGGAACAAAAAGAGGAAAACTAATGTTACTCTGCTGGTCAGCAGTCTTCTCTATATAACTAATGGGAGTCCCACTACAGTAGAATAATATCATTTTTGGGGGGAATAATATCTTTAAAGTGATACAATTTAAAACTATATGTTAGTCATAAATTGTATCATTTTAAAGATATTTAAAAAAAGATATTTTTCTACTGTATTGGGACTCTGAGAAACAAACTGAGGGTTCTAGAGGGGAGGGAAATAGGGGGATGGGTTACCCTGGTGATGGGTATTAAAGAGGGCACGTACTGAATGGAGCACTGGGTGTTATATGCAAATAATGAGTCACAGAACACTACATCAAAAACTAATGATGTAATGTATGGTGATTAACAGAACATAATAAAATAAAAAAATAAAACTATATGTTAGTCATATGTATGTCTTTTAGCTAACCCTATTTAAGAAATAGTGTATTTTAATTTAAATCAAAAGCTATGCATTTGATACTTTTTAAAGAAAATTGGAATAAATTATATGTGATTATCATTCCATATTACACTAAACCTAGGGTGGGATTTGGATTTTAAAAGTTTTTTCCACCTTTTTAAATATGTTGGCTTATTTTCTGGTTTCTCTTTTATATATTATATCCATTTGTATATATATAACATACATCTAATATATACATATATAAAAATAGACATCTGATTCAGAAAGTAAAAGTAAATATGATTTCAAATCTATAAACTTTTTATGTTTTGCTATGGAAGTCATAAATTTACCACTATACAATCATACAATTGACCCTTGAACAATGTGGGGGTTAGGGGTGCTGACTGCCTATACAGTTAAAAAATTTGCATATAACTTTTATTTCCCCCAAAACTTTATGACTAATAGCCTACTGTTGACTGGAGACCTTACTGATAACATAGTCAATCAACACATATTTTGTCTGTTATATGTATTATATACTTTATCCTTACAGTAAAATAAGCTGGAGAAAAGAAAATGCTATTAAAATCATAAGGAAAATACATTTACAGTACTCTATTATATTTACTTAAAAATCTGTATATAAGTTAACCTGCACAGTTCAAACCCATGTTGTTGAAGGGTCAACTGTATTTTTTAATATAAATTCAATTAATTAACATATAATGTATTATTAGTTTCAGAGGTAGAGTTCAGTGATTCATCAGTCTTACATAATACCCAGTGCTCATTACATCATGTGACCCCTTAATGTCCATCACACAGCTACCCCATCCTCCCACTCCCCTCAACCTCTGGCAACCCTCAGTTTGTTTCCCTCTCTGATTTCATCTTGTTTTATTTTTCCCTCCTTTCCCCCATGATGTTCTGTTATGTTTCTTACATTCCACATATGAGTGAGATCATATGATAATTGACTTTCTCTGATTGACTTATTTCATTTAGCATAATACCCTCTAGTTCCATCCACAGTGTTGCAAATAGCAAGATTTCATTTTTTGATGGCCAAGTAATATTCTATTGTATATATATACCACAACTTCTTTTTTTTTTAAGATTTTATTTATTTATTTGACAGAGAGAGAGCACAAGCAGGGCAAGCAGCAGGCAGAGGGAGAAGGAGAAGCAGGCTTCCCGCTGAGCAGGGAGCCCGATGTAGGGCTCGATCCCAGATCCTGGGATCATGATCTGAGGCAAAGGCAGACAGTTAACTGACTGAACCACCCAGGCACCCCCCCACATCTTCTTTATCCATTCATCTGTTGATAGACATCTGGGATCTTTCCGTAGTTTGGCTATTGTGAACATTGCTGCTATAAACACTGGGGTGCATGTGCTCCATCAGATCACTACATTTGTATCTTTGGGGTAAATACCTAGTAGTGCAATTGCTGGGTCATAGGGTAGCTCTATTTTTAGCTTCTTGAGGAACCTCCATACTGTTTTCCAGAGTGGCTGCACCAGCTTGCATTCCCACCAACATCTGTCCTTTTCTGACTTGTTAATTTTAGCCATTCTGACTGGTGTGAGGTTGTATCTCATTTGGTTTTGATTTGGATTTCCCTGATGCCAAGTGATGTTGAGCACTTTTTCATGTTTCTGTTGGCCATTTATATGTCTTCTTTGAAAAAGTATCTGTTCATGTCTTCTGCCCATTTCTTGATTGGATTATTTGTCCTTTGGGTGTTGAGTTTGATAAATTCTTTATAGATTTTGGATACTGGCCCTTTATCTGATGAGACATTTGCAAATATCTTCTCCCATTCTGTCGGGTTGTCTTTTGTTTTTGTTGACTGTTTCCTTAGCTGTGCAAAAGCTTTTTATCTTGATGAAGTCCCACTAGTTCATTTTTGCCCTTGCTTCCCTTGCCTTTGGAGATGTGTCTAGCAAGAAGTTGCTGCTGCTGAGGTCACAAAGGTTGTTGCCTGTGTTCTTCTCTAGGATTTTGGTGGATGCCTGTCTCACATTTAGGTCTTTCATCCATTTTGAGTCTATTTTTGTGTATGGTGTAAGAAAATGGTCCAGTTTCATTCTTCTGCATGTGGCTGTACAATTTTCCCAACATCATTTGTTGGAGAGACTGTCTTTTTTCCACTGGACATTCTTTCCTGCTTTGTCGAAGATTAGTTGACCACAGATTTGAGGGTCCACTTCTGGGCTCTCTATTCTGTTCCATTGATCTGTTTTTGTGCCAGTAACATTCTGTCTTGATGATTATAACTCTGTAATGGAGCTTAAAGTCTGGGATTGTGATGCCACCAGCTTTGGTTTTTGGGTCAACTGTATTTTGAATAGAAAGATTCAATGAGATATAAAGGGAATGATTAAAAAAAAAAAAGCAATTCATCTCTTTCATCAAATCCTTAGATCATCTGGAAGTACAAAAGCCATCTGAAGTTACTGGCTAGGAAAGATATATTTATTATTTCAAAGGAATTAGGCCTATTTGAATTCCTAACACCTCCCAGAAGTTTTTCTGTATCTACTGTCTTTGACCCATTGGTCAATCTGGCAATTGGACTGATTCATCCCACAAGTAAATTCTGATGGACATGATGAACAATGTTTAGTTGTCTTCTTATCCCATTACTTCATTTAGTTTATAATAAACTATTTTTAAAAGATTAATAATGTGTATTTTATGATTGGTTTTGAGCAACCCTTTGGGTAAAATTTTACATGGAAGTAATTTGATAAGTATAAAACCATTGTATTGATGTCATATTTCTGTTTTCCTTTCTTTTTTAAAAAAGTTTTATTTAAATAATCTCTACACCCAACATGGGGCTTAAACTTGTGACCTCGAGATCAAGAGTTGCATGTGCCCCCAACTGAACCAGTCAGGCACCCCTATTTTCCTTTCTTTGAAAAATCTAGAACATTAATTCTTCAGTGCTTATCTGATCTTCATTACACACTTCAAAGTTAGTTTTGGAGGGTATAGGTAAGATGAATTCTACTCATCAAAATTTTGAGTAGGATTTTTTCCTACTTTAGGCTTCGCCTAACATTTTAAAAAATGATGATACTATGTAATTTATTCTTATTTTAAGAGGTGATCATAAAAAGCTTAATTTTTAATTGAATTTATTTATTTATTTTTAAGGTTTTTATTTATGTATTTGACAGAGAGAGAGAGCCTAAGCAGAGGGAGCTGCAGGCAGAGAGAGAGGAAGAAACAGGCTCCCCACTGAACAGGGAGACTGATGCGGGGTTGGATCCCAGGACCCTAGGATCATGACCTGAGCTGAAGGCAGACACTTAAACTACTGAGCCATCCAGGTGCCCTTTTTAATTGAATTTAAAATATATTTTTTCTTAAATTGGTTTAGCTAAAATACAAAATTTTTTTAGAGGCCTTGACAAATGTTATTGGATGTAGAAAAGTAATGTTAGGATAAGAACAATTTTGGAGGCTATATTTTGTATGAAAAATATTTGAAAAGGAGTGAAGCTGTTTAGCCTAGAGAAGAAATTCATAAAAGCAGACATAATGACTGTCATCAAAGCTTTGAGAACTTTTCAACTAGAACTATCTTTTGAAGGAGAAATTAATATGGATTGAGAAGACAAATTTTAGTTTACTTTTAGAGAACCTTTTAACTACCACATTGGAATAAAAACAAATAATTTATGTGATGCCGGATATCTGAAGGTATCAGAGAAAAACAATTCCTGAATTAGGGGTAAAGTCTGGAATTAGAGTATAGCAAGTATAGCAATTTTTTTAGTTCTGCTTACAGGAAAAAAAAAATGGAACAGACATGTGAGGCAAACGAAATTTGTTTTTGTTTCTTAAGACAGAAAGAAAACACAACATGATTATATGTTAAGAAAGATAATCCAGGATAAAAGGGAAATATAAGAGAGGGAGGGAAAGGGAAATTTGGGGAGCAAAACTGTAGACAATGAAAAAGCACATGGATGCAGGGCCTAAGTGGTATTGATAGAAATGTAAGTTGTTCATTTCTTATAATGGAAGGTGAAACAGAGAATATGACTATAGTGTAGTAGATTGAGGTTTCTTAGTGGGAGAATGAAAGGTTTGTAATAAGACCTGAATATCTCTCTCAAGTTTCTGTTCTCTGAAAATTCTGAAAAAGTCTGATTTTTTTAACTTTTCTTATTTCACGAGAGGAATAAAAAAGAATGGGAAGGATACCAACACTTAGAGAATATATATTAAATTCCAGGCACTCTCGAGAAATTTTACTTATGTTATCACATTATAACCTCATAAAACTCCTAAAATAAAGGCATTTCTGTGATTATTTTATAGGTAAGTAAACTGAGAAACAGGGTGATTTAGCTATTTGTTTAAATAACACACTGTGACCAGTGACAAAATCAGAATTTAGGATGGAAATCTGGCTGACTAGATTCCATGTTCTTTTCCATAACTCATTATTGCCTAAATAATTGAAAACCACATGCAAGAAACCTCATTTCATTTTAATGAAAAATTAATACTACTATGTTTTTAAAATCTTTCCTGCACTGCGAATTTTATGATAATGGTTTGAGGCAATTATTATAAACTTGTTTTATTTTTAGTTTTCAAGGACATAAGACCACATGGTATTCTGGTAGTACTTAAAGACCATCCCTAAGAGAGTGTGCACTTTTAGAAGCTATATATATATACGTATATATATATATATATATATATATATATATATACGTATATATATAAATATAAAGATTTTATTTATTTATTTGACAGAGAGAGACACAGCGAGAGCGGGAACACAAGCAGGGGGAGTGGGAGAGGGAGAAGCAGGCTTCCCGCTGAGCAGGGAGCCCGATGCGGGGCTCGATCCCAGGACCCCGGGATCATGACCTGAGCGGAAGGCAGACGTCTAATGACTGAGCCACCCAGGCGCCCCAGAAGCTAATATATATTTTTTTGACTTTTATTTTTTATTAATTTTTTCTATTTCTTAAGCAATGTTTTAAAATTATAGTTGACACACAATGTTACATTAGTTTCGGGTGTACAATATAGTGATTCAACAACTCTATATGTTACGCTATGTTCACCACAAGTGTAGCTACCATCTGTCACCATACAACACTATTACAATATCATTGACTACATTCCCTGGGCTCTACCTTTCATCCCTGTGACATAGTCATTCTATAACTGGAAGCCTGTACCTCCTGTTCCCTTTTACCCATTTACCTACACTGTTTTCTATGTTTAATAAAATAAAGTTCTTCATTCTTCAGTCATGTTACTCTAAAATAGCTCAGAGAGTCCATTGAAGAAATAGAAAAGTCAATAATGGGGGATACAAGAAACAGGACAGAAGTTCAGGAATTCACCCTAGAGGAGTTTTCTGCTGCCTAACACCTTGGGAAGGTTCTCTTCCTGGAGCATCTGCTGGCACAATTGGCCTCCATCATGGAAAACATACTCATAATCACCATTACCTGGGCTGACCACCACTTCCAGACACCTTGTACTTCTTCCTCAGCAGCTTCTCCTTTGTTTTACAGTTCTGAATTTGTCTTAGTTTGCTAATTCCTCCATTCCTGTATAATTCTTTTTTTTTTTTAAAGATTTTATTTATTTATTTGAGTGAGAGAGTGAGAGAGAGAAAGAGCACAAGAGGGGGGAGCAGGAGAGGGAGAAGCAGACTCCCTGCTGAGCAGGGAGCCCGATGTGGGACTCGATCCAGGGACTCCAGGATCATGACCTGAGCCGAAGGCAGTTGCTTAACCAACTGAGCCACCCAGGCGCCCCCTCCATTCCTGTATAATTCTGATGCCCAATAATTCCTTGTACTTTTTGAAATTGACAATGCACTTATGTTTAATGTCAAAAACTTAGCACTATCTTCACAAAATTTTGAATTTCAGGTGCTGCATATTGCATTTTAAAACCAGTGCAGTGTCAGAAAGTAACTACACCAATGGTGCTGAATATCAGTAATTCTTTTTTATTTGTCTACAATAAGAAAGTCAGTTGCATATTTTCCATTCTATTAATAGACATGATCACTTATAAATCAAGAGCTTAACTTTAACAAAAATTATTGACTGTGAGTGATTGATGTTTTCTTTTTCTTCCTGTTAAGTACATAACATATTAAGCTTCTCTGCCTTTTCTTTTTTTTTTTTTTTTTAAGATTTTATTTGCTTATTTGACAGAGGGACACACAGTGAGAGAGGGAGCACAAGCAGGGGGAGTGGGGGAGGGAGAAGCAGGCTTCCTGCCCAGCAGGGAGCACAATGCAGGGCTCGATCCCAGGATCCTGGGATCATGACCTGAGCTGAAGGCAGACGCTTAACGACTGAGCCACCCAGGCGCCCCGCTTCTCTGTCTTTTCTTCTACAATGTTAGGGGGTAAATATTTTGTGCTATTCATATATGGGAGATTAAAGAATACTTGAGAAATCTTTATAAATTGGAGAAAATAAACTTCTATTCTTCTTTGCCTAATTATTATTAATAATAATAAATCTCAGTCAAAAGATCAAAACTACGTAAATCATCAAAACAGACTCTGTCATATATAAAGTTAGTAGAATGTAGCATAAATTCATTGGAAGCCAAAACAAAAATACCAAGAAGAATCCTAATATTATATATAACTCCACCCCTCTTATCCTTTTAACAATGAAAACAAGTAACAAAGACAGAACCTGTCTTTGAAAATATTAAAAGCTTATGCTTGCTCAGAAGGGAAGTGTTCCAAAAAAGTGTTATTATACAATGCGTAGGGATATATGAAAGAAGAGGTAGACTGTTGTTTTTTAAAAACACAAGTTATAACAATTAGAAATATTTAGATAAATTACTTTATGTTGAATATTATGGATGGTACATAATTAAAAAGAGTGGATTATGTTAACTTCTTAATTTCTGTATTTTTGATTTTTTAAAGATTCTATTTATTTGTCAGAGAGAGAGAGGGGGCACACAGGAGGGGCAGCTGCAGGCAGAGGGAGAAGCAGGCTCCCCGCTGAGCAAAGAGCCCGATGCAGGACTCAATCCGTGGACCCTGGGATCATGACTTGAGCTGAAGGCAGACGTTTAATGGACTGAACCACCCAGGCGTCCCTGTGTTAGTTTTTTTAAAAGGAGAGTATTCCACTTTTCTGGCAGACAGTTAGGTGGATCCCTTTGATTCCATTGTTTTTCTTTATTTGGGCAGTTTATTCCAGTTTTATTTTTACTCCTAACGTGTGGTCTTATTCTATGTATGGTCCCTACTCTTAAGGTCCAGGCTTTCAGGGGTCACACTTGAGTGATGTTCTTCCAAGGGAATTTTCTTCGCTCTGTCCAAGATGGAATATCATGATGTGACCTCTGGTATCAACATTCAGCCATGCAGCTCTAGGTCTTGTCCTTTGCCTTTGCAGCCCAGCCAAAGAACCCCCCATACAGATCTCTAAATCATCATCAGCCTTGAAATCAGCAGCCATGTCAGCAGCCTTAACTCCAATCTGTGATGCTTAGTTCAGTAAGACCATGCTCATGGATTTTGTCTAGTTTTATACTTATTTATGATAGAGGATAGGTCTACTACCAATCATTCCATCATAGCTGAAGTGCAAGTTCTGTAGATAAGTTATTATCCAAAATAGAATCAGGTTGTTTTTTTTTTTTTTTTCTCCTTAGAACTCTTTTCCTGAAAGGTATGTATAGAATTGGTCCTTAAAATTATAAACATGATTTGAGTATTGTAGGAGAAAGTAAATAAATATTATCTTTTGTAACTTATATTATTTGTTGGTAACAAAGATTTTCAGCATAAAGTAAAATGATGCAGGAATTAAAGCAAAGAAGCTAAGGAAAAGCCCTATAATTTTACAGTTCATGGGAAATAGCAGTATGATCACTTTAATTTTTCTTTAAAAAAATTTATGTATTCTCCAGCTCTATCAATTAAAAAGTCCTAGAGGCAATGACAGCATAGTAGTATTGAACCCTTCTAACTCTAAGTATCGATCTGTAATATCATTTCTCACCAAAAGGAAGGAGGTTTCCTTGAAAACATGGCTGATTTCAAGTGTGGGTCAGAAAATGTATGGGAGGACCCCAGGACAACATGTTGTGCTAAAAAATAAGCTATAAAAAACTAATAAGGTGATATAAAAACTTCACAGGTACTGTCTCTGACTAAAGATGGGACAGTGTGTCTCAAAAAAACTCCTGATTTTGATTAAAGCATAATAAAAAATGGAATCTTGCCATTTGCAACAATGTGGATGGAACTAAGCGAAATAAGTCAATCAGAGAAAGACAATTATCATGATTTCATTGATAGGTGGAATTTAAGAAACAAGGCAGAGGATCATAGGGGAGGAGAGAAAAAAATGAAACAAGATGAAACTAGAGAGGGAGACAAACCCTAAGAGACTCTTAATCTTAGGAAACAAACTGAGGTTTGCTGGAGTGGGGTGGCTGGCTGGGGTAACTGGGTGATAGACATTGGGGAGGGTGTGTGCTGTAATGAGCACTGGATATTATATAAGACTGATAAATCACAGACCTATACCCCTGAAACAAATAATACATTATATGTTAATTAATTGAATTTAGATTTTAAAAATAAATTAAAAAAAAAAACATAATGAGCATTAAAGGGCATGAGATGGGATGCCTGGCTGGCTCAGTCCGTTAAATGTCTGCCTTCAGCTCAGGTCATGATCCCAGGGTCCTGGGATCGAGTCCTACGTTGGGCTTCTTGCTTGGCAGGGAGCCTGCTTCTCCCTCTGCCTGCTGCTCCCCCTGCTTGTGCTCTTTCTCTCTCTGACAAATAAATAAAATCTTAAAAAAATAAATAAAGGCCATGAGTTTATCATAGCACTTTATTTTTTTTAAGATTTATTTATTTAATTGTGTGTGAGAGAGAGAGAGAGTGCTGGAAGGGGCAGAGGGAGAGAGAGAGAAACTTTAGCAGACTCTGCACTGAGCAGAGAGCCTGACATGGGGCTTGGTCTCAAGACCCTGAGATCATGACTTAAGGGGAAACCAAGAGTTGGAGGTTTAACTGACTGCACCACGCAGGGGCCCTCATAGCACTTAGAAAAAAAAAGGGAGGAGAAGGAAACAAAATTCAGTGCTTGTCACTGGAAATAAATAGCATACCAATAACCCTAATAATTGATAATTTAAAAAGAAAGAATTTTACAACTATTCTACCTTTCCAACATAAACTATAATTTATGGTAACAAAAAGATACCAATGGTTGTCAGAGAAAAGTTCTTTTACAGAGAATATTTACAGCTAATAAATGCACAAGGAATGACATAATTAGAAAATCACAGTTTTGCGGGCGCCTGGGTGGCTCAGTTGGTTAAGCGACTGCCTTCATCTCAGGTCATGATCCTGGAGTCCCGGGATCGAGTCCCGCGTCGGGCTCCCTGCTCGGCAGGGAGCCTGCTTCTCCCTCTGACCCTCCCCCCTCTCATGCTCTCTCTCTCTATCTCATTCTCTCTCTCAAATAAATAAATAAAATCTTAAAAAAAAAAGAAAATCACAGTTTTGCTACCACATACAAAAGAACTGATTTAGGTAATAGTCAGTTATGGATGCCAAAACCATTAGATGAAACTAATGGAGAACTTTGCAATGAAGGAATCAGGATGTTACTGTCTGAAAGCACATATCAACTAGTACTGCTGAAGCAGGACAATCCTTGTGGGCCTCCAAAGTGATACAAGATAAAGTGCAGAGCATTACCTATAGAATGCTCTTGTGAAAAAGAAAGACAAAGTACCTGAATTAAGACTTTAAGAACATATATCCCGTCTAATAGAATATTTAGGGAAACATCACAAGAACTAATCAGCCAGATCAAGACTGTGGATCATCTATAGGATTACTGATATAATTTCTTCAAAAAAGCAATGACGTGAAAAATAGAATAAGAAGAGGAGAGACTTGTCTATATTAAAAAATAATAAAGAGAGGGAAGGAGGGAGGGATGGAGAAAGAGAGAGATTGAGAGGAAATACAATAACCAAATACAAAATGGACATTTTGGATTGGATTCTCATTCAAACAAAGGAAATGTAAAAAGATTTTTGAGACAAGGCCATTTTAGCCGATAAAAAAAAGTATTGCTAATTTTGTTAATTATGCATAGTGATAATGATATTATGGTTTTCATTTTCTCTGCCTTTGATGTATATTGAAATAGAAATTATATGCTGTCTGGGATTAGTATTAAAATGCTTTAGCCCTACCCCTACTCCTACCCCCCTGTGCCCCCCCAAAAGGCAAGGAAAAGAGACTGAAGCAAGTATAGCAAAATATTCATGATTTTTGAAACAGGGTGATGAGAGTCATGAGAGTTTATTTTACCCTACTATTGCATACATTGGAAATTTTATTAATGCAAATTTATAAAGAGAACATGCAGTGACCTGTGAAGTTATATTTTATTGCCTTTGAAGAGAAAGGATTAAAGTAAGTCTTATTTTATTTTTTAAAGATTTTATTTATTTGAGAGAGAAAGTAAGAGAGAAAGCACAAGCAGGGAGAGGGACAGGAGAGGGAGAAGCAGTCTCTCCGCTGAGCTGGGAGCCTGACACAGGACTCAATCCCAGGACCCCTAAATCATGACCTGAGCCGAAGGCAGACCCAGGCACCTAGTAGGCCTTATTTCAGAATGTAATGTTAATTCCCTCCCTCCCTAATTGTCCAGGATAGGAACTTGAACTCAGTTCATATGTAGCCTCAATATGATACATACTATTATCAGGCAGGAAACAGATGGCATCCTCAAAGAAGTTAACTGATGAAAGTTTAATGCCTGAACTATTATTATAGAGGTGAGTTCAGGGTGAATGAGACCAAGGGATGGAGCCCGTGTCACCTGAGGCTGCAGGAAATGGAACAGTGCTGCTGAAACCTGTGAGAACTGGCCCTGGGAGGGGTCTATGAGAGGAGGCAGAGCAGTGGAGAAAAGGCCCCTGCAGGAAATGCACCATCTTGGGGTGCCTGGGTGGCTCAGTCGTTAAGCATCTGCCTTCGGCTCGGGTCATGATCCCAGAGTCCTGGGATCGAGCCCCGCATCAGGCTCCCTGCTCAGCGGGAGGCCTGCTTCTCCCTCTCCCACTACCCCTGCTTGTGTTCCCTCTCCCGCTGTCTCTCTCTCTATCAAATAAAATCTTTAAAAAAAAAAAAAAAGAAATGCACCATCTTCTCACCCCTGCTGGCGTCTTCCTTCCCTATGGTCCAGCTGTCAGAGACAAAAGAGTCTGCAGTCCACAGAGGTCAGACAGCAAGAGCACAGAGCAGGGCCGAGAATGGTTGGTGGTTGGGGGAAGGCAAGGAGGAGCAATGGAGAAAATATTAACCTAAATGTTTATATTGCTAAAGATCTGGTGCTGATTTGGAATAAAATCAGGTAATATAAGGTGAAATTTTACAAGGTCTTCAGAGCTTTCATAATACACACGGTATCTGTCAAATTTCTGTTTGTATAATTCATAAATCAGCTATTGGTTCCGTATTTTGGCTATTGTGAATAACAGGACAGCATGGATGAAACTTGAGGGCATTATGCTAAGTGAAATAAGCTAGACAGAGAAAGACTAATATGACAGCATGTCACTTATATGTGGAAAGTAAATAAAAAGTCAAACTCATAGAAACAGAGTAGAAAAGTGGTTGCCAGGGACTAGAGGTTGGGGCGAAAGAGGGAAAGGTTGGTGAAAGGATACAAACCTTCAGTTATAAGATGAACAAGTTCTGAGGATCTAATATATAATATGGTGACTATAGTTGGTAACATTATATTATATAATTGAAAATTGCTTAAAGAATAGAACTTAAATATTCACATGCACAACACAAAGATAAATATGTGAGATAATGCATGTGTTACTTATAGAAATGGGGTGAATAACACATGCATCATCTCACATATCAATGTGCACATCAATCAAATCATCATGATGTACACTTTACATATCTTACAATTTTATGTCAATTATGCCTCAATAAAGTTGAAAGAATTGTCCGTTGCCTTAAGTGGAATTACTATTATGTTACATTTTTAAAGTATTTGATCACTATATTTGTATTTAAGAGTACACTAAACTGTGTCCTTTTCCCCAACATGTTGTGCTTTCTCTTTTATTTGCTAAACTTTTTTTTTTTTTTAAGATTTTATTTATTTATTTGACAGAGAGAGACACAGTGAGAGCAGGATCACAAGCAGGGGGAGAGGGAGAGGGAGAAACAGGCTTCCCGCGGAGCAGGGAGCCCGCTGCGGGGCTCGATCCCAGGACCCTGGGATCATGACCTGAGCCGAAGGCAGACGCTTAACGACTGAGCCACCCAGGTGCCCCTATTTGCTAAACTTTTTAATAACATTTTTACCTCCATTTTTAATAGTTATAGCATTTTATTTTATTTTTTTTTTAAGATTTTATTTATTTATTTGACACAGAGAGAGAGGGAGAGGAATCACAAGTAGGCAGAGTGGCAGGGGGTGGCAGAGGGAGAAGCAGGCTCCCCGCTGAGCAAGGAGCCCGATGTGGGACTCGATCCCAGGACCTTGGGATCATGACCTGAGCCGAAGGCAGACGCTTAACGACTGATCCACCCAAGCGCCCCAATAGTTATAGCATTTTAAAGACAAACCACTGGAGGTTAAAATGACTTAATTTTTAATTTAAATGATAATTTATTGAGTTCTATAATCAAGGTATCCACGAGAAAAGGACATTGAATAATTTTTAAAACTAGATCATGGATGTGGCAAGAATTTAAATACAAGAACTTAAAGAAAAGACGTGGGTTGGAAACTACATTTGGAAAAACGATATGGACCAAGGTCATGCAATGTATTTTAATTTCAAAACTATACTGAGATGGTGAGAACCAATGAATTCATTCAAGAAATGTTGAGCATCACAGTCTCATTTAATTTTGTATCTGCGCTGCTTAACTGAGTGAATGAAAGCTACAAGTCAGGGTTGAATCACCATCCATTTGAGCCAAATATATGCATAATTCTCATAGAAAGAGAAATTGTGCCAGACCAGTTAAACAGACAAGGACAACTTTATTCAAGACTATTGCAATAGAAGAGAGAGATCACTTAAGAGAAGAAAAAGAATGAACTCCATTCCACCAAAACAAAGATGGAAGGGTGGAAAGGTATTGAAGGACACTGTAGGGAGGGGGTTCAGTCTATGAATTAGGCATCTGTGTTTGCTGATGGCATTTATAGAAGTTAGATTCCCATTCTTCCACAGAAACTGGGAGAAAGGGATACTATCATTCTTGATGATTACGTTTCAAAGCAATGACTTCCAGGTCCTTGAGAAAGACATTTCTTGATCTTAGAAGATTTACACCTCAAAGGGTCAGAGAAAGAATTTACAATTGCAAGTTTTCTAAAGTAAATGTTCTAAGAAGGGAGGTCAGGGGACTATAGATAGGAATAAACTTGCCTACAGTTTAGTCAAGCTGAAGGGAATATTAAGGAAAGGCCATCTTGGTCAACTATATGAATATTCGAATTATTGGATTTGAAATGAAGATTTCATAAAACAATAAAGCGCTCTATACTTTGTGCTCTCAAGGCATTTAGGGACAAGTAAGATATTACTACTTCAAAGTTAATCTTATGTTTAATCTCTAGAGCATTTGGCTCATTGTACATTTTGTTTTCCCTCAAAGAATTATGCTTCTATAAAACTAAGGCTTCCATATAACAGGCAAAGGGATTTGAAGACTCTTTATCCCAAGGTTAATAAGCAGCCAATATGCTGTCATCGATGATGAGGGACAAGGAGCAGCCCAACTATTGAAAAAAAAGTAATAAACCTTTCCATTAAGTAGAAAGGAACTCTATATACCAGAGTTCCCTTGTAGGAGGGTTGGCATAACCATAAATTGTAAATCAAAGCATAAGCAACCACTGCATGAGAAAAAAATTATTTGAGGCAATTCAGTGAAGGAAATCTACCAGTAAATTGTTCTCTTCTTTCTTTTCTGATTGATATGCAATTTATGTTCCAAAAGGCTCTAGTCTCTCTTGGCTTAAAATTTTATACTTACTGCTTCTTGGGCTATCTTGTTTTTTTAAAGCCTGGGTGAAAGTACACAGGGGAATTTGTCAGTAGAATATTTAAAGGAGAATAGGTCTGTGAGATCCCTTGGAAAAGGTAGGAAGAGAAAAATGAGTGATATTTTTGAACAAAGAAAGGACAAAATCTAAGGTTATCTTTTCTTAGATATAACCAAAATGCTGGATTTGAAGACATTTGGAATAAGTGTTTTGTTTTTAAGTTTTTATTTAAATTCCAGTTAGTGAACATACAGTCTAATATCGGTTTTAGGTGTACAATATAGTAGTTTTACAAAACAAAAGAATGGCTAATTAGGTTCCAGAACAGATATATGGAAATGTCTGGGGGGAAAAAAAACAAAAATCAACCAAGGATTATAATGAAAAGTTGTAGAAGTGAAGAAAAGAGATAATTTTCTGAAAATATTGAGATCCAGTCTATACCTCAATGAAGAGAAACTGAACATTAATATTTGAACTAGTCTATGGATGTAGCCTTATATTAGTTGTAGTTTTGTAGCTACTCATGTTTAGGTTAATAATTAGAACATTAGTTATAGTTCATTCTAGTATGAGGCCATGCATTTTTAAATCATACTTAATGTACATTTTAGGCCTTTAGGCATATATGCCTCCCCCCCTTCCTTTTCAAGCTTTTTCTTCTCTATCCGCTACCACATTTGAAGCTATTCAAGCAAATCTTGGTCCTATACCACTCTCTACTCACTCCATACACACTCTAAACTCAATTACTTCTGTGCCCCACCTTCCATGTGGGGTGTGTGTGTGTGTGTGTGTGTGTGTGTGTGTGTGTGTTGCCACATGAAGGATGGTGGCTAAATGAGTCACAAATTTGTATATCTGATGCAGGCCTATTCTCTAAGTTCCAAAGCAAATAACAGTTTACCTGGCATCTTTTCCTGGGTGTCTGGAAAAAACCTCAGCACATCTGAAGCTGAACATGATCCTTTGCCAATGGTAGCTGTCTTGTGAAAGGCAGCACCCAGCTCACCTCCCTCTTCCACACAACCCTCCATATCCAGTGCTTTACCATGACTTGTTGCTTTTACTTCTTAAATATCTTTTGAACTCTTTTGATTCTATCCATCTGTCACGTCAACACCTTTATCCAAGGGGCCATTATTTGATGTCTACATGACTGCAACAGCCTAGACCACCTATATATTTCCTCCTGCCCTTTCCTCACCTTCCTGACCAACACACCTCTATCACTTCTCCTTACTGCAGCTGGGGCGATCTTTCTGGAATGTAAATCTGGAAATCACATCAACCCCCTCTTTCAACTTTTCAAGGACTACTCTTTGCTTTGAGAATAAAACAGAATTTCTTTATATGACCTTCAAGGCTTCTACTATTTTGCCAGCCTTATTTCACTCCATACTCCCCCTTAATGCTTCTCAGCAGCCACACTGGCTTGCTTTTACTCCTGCACCACTTTGCTAACATACTATCATATTCCCACTTAGAGATTTATGCTTGCTCATCCCTCTGTTTGAAATGTTTTCTCCTGGGGCGCCTGGGTGACTCAGTCAGTTAAGTGTTTGCCTTTGGCTCAGGTCATGATCCTGGGGTCCTGGGATTGAGCCCTGCATCAGGTTCCCTATTCAGCAGGGAATATGTTTCTCCCTCTCCTGCTCCCTCTGCTTGTGCTCATTCTCTCTGTGTCAAATAAATAAATAAAATCTTAAAAAAAAGAAAAAAAGAAATGTTTTCTCCCTAGGTTGCCATGTATCCTCTTCTTCCAGGTCTTTGCTCAGATATCACTTCCTGAGTAAGACCTTCCCTGATTACCCTATTTAAAATTTAGGCCCCTCTCCCCAATATACTTCCTATTCTTTGCTCTGTTCTTTTGGTACCTTATTTGTCTCCATAGTCCTCATCATCTTGATACATAGATACAGTTTACTTATTTTATTTTATTTGTTTTATGCACTGTCAATTGGAATGTAAGCTCCTTGTTCACAGGTATTTTCCTGTGTTTACAGGTAATATCACTGAGCCTAAGAGAATACCAGAAACACAGTGCTACATATTCTCCATTTGCTGCAGCAGATCTACTCCAAGCTTTCTTCTTGCCTATTCTATGCTATGGGAGGTTGGCCTCTACGTATTGTATATCTGGACTCTTGCCCTTCGGTTTACACTCAGTAGTTTGCCAATTGCGAAACACTTTCAGAGGATCAGAGGAGAAAGGTATTTGGGTTGGATATTCATTTCCCTTGCAGCACTCCAGTTGTGGCTGTGTCTGTCCAGTTAAGGCTTTTGGTTTCTTTAACCCTTCCTAAGCCTTTGTAATCTGCCCTTCACCAAAATCGCCTCACCTACCCATTTAAGTGTGCCATCTATTTCTGCAGGTACCCTGACTGATCAAGTAGACATTCAAGAGTAAGACCAAAAATTATATATATTTAGTGTTAAGAAAATTATCTTTTAGGAAAATTGTGTGTGTAAAACACAGTGTGTTTCTGAGTGCATTGTAACTTCTCAATTAGTGGTAATTATTATTATTATTAGACTTATTCTCATTGTTGGCATCTTTTTTTAAGATTTTATTTATTTATTTATTTATTTATTTATTTATTTATTTGAGAGAGAGAGCGCAAACACGAGTGGGGCGGGGGAGGGGCAGAGGGAGAGGGAGAAGCAGGCTCCCCACTGAGCAGGGAGCCCAACGCGTGGCCCAGGACCCCGAGATCATGACCCAAGACAAAGGCAGATGCTTAATCCACTGAGCCACCCAGGCGCCCTTTGTTCACATCTTAATAGAATTTCATACAGCATTTTGTATATAGTCTAGCAGTTTAGCATATACAGCACATAATATAACATTTTACTAAATCTGCTTTTCCTCAGGTTAAAATATTTTATCAATAACTAGAAAGTAGCATAGTAATAACTTCAAGATGTTGGTCTTCATGATTAATTTATTGTCATTTTGTAAAAATGCAAGTGTACCCTCCAAAACTGGTGCAGTAGCAGAAATATATTTACCTTGTTTTATGTCAACTGGGTGACTCCTCTGTGTACAATAGTGTAGTTCAAATACAGCCCAATTTACAATGCAAGCAAGAAGAAGATAAATCATAGAACAAGGATTCTAAAAATAACCAGTGATTACCTGTCGGATCCCTGAGTTTCCCACTGCTGTAGTAAAGTGGCTCACTTCTACTTAATTCAGACAATAGCCACAACAACCAATTGGCCAGATATAAAGCTATGGGATGTTTAACAATGAACTTAAAGCTGAGTTTTAAAATTCTATGCTCTTCTAATTAATTTTCGTGCATAAATTTTTCTAGGAAGCTAATCTACATGATGCCATTAATGACTTTTTAAAATTCTCTGCTGATGAAGAAATCAACATTGCAGGCTTCTGTTTAGAATTCCTCTTAAGCTCACACCAGAGCGTAATGTAGTCTCTATGACACCGCATGAGATCCCAGAAGATCTTTAATGAGCTGATACAGAATTACTGGGATGAGAAGTATGTCTACAAGAAGTCCTATAAGCTCCTCATTGCCAAAAAGATAAAATTTTAAAGAGGTAGGACTACAGTGTTTGGTGAAGATATAAACTCAAAAAGAAAATTAAGACTTTTTATTTCTATAGCCACATGATGTGATGTACTTCATACCATAATTATAATGTTACACTACATAATTAGTAATTTTAGTTTTAGTAATTTAGTAATGTACTTTATCAATAGTACAAGTACATGATACATAATAAACCTAGTATTGTTAAAGGCCAAATGTCCTTTGGAACATATCTAATAAATCTATGAGGGATCTATATTTCTATCACTCAGATCCACTGTGACCACGAAAGGCAGAAAACTTCATATTCTTCTACTTTCCATAATTTTTTAATTCAAATTTTTTGTGTCAACTCACAACATTTGTCTTCCAGATTTATATTTAAGCAATTTGTCAGGCATCTCATCACTCCTGGCACATACAACCCAACCAGCTGTTGTCAATTTTTTATCCCTTCCAAGCCTTTTGGATCAGTGACAATATCTCCCCTCAAAAGATTCATTGATGTTTTGAGATAAGATGAGATAATGAATAAGATATTTCTTTGGAAATTTCAGTATTTTCTATATATAGAAATTGTCAAAAATCATATTTTTTCATCTAATCTTCTAGGTTGATTTGCATCTTAAATAACAGCATATCTTTTTAAATATCTCCGCCCTACTTGGGACTTTGTTCTCTTCATCCTTATCTCTTAGATCTAGTAATGCCTTGGCACTCATCTTTTCTAACTGTCACTGATTCCTCAGCTCCAGAGTAGAGAGTGTCCTTAACCAATCTCCATCCAATACCTCATTTCCACCCAAATGCTGTTTGAGGATGTGGGCAGACCCATATCCACATTGCACAATTGTGTTGAGGATCTGAGCGGTGTTCCTCTATAGTTGTGTAGTGCAGGAAGTAGGATTTCCCTAGAGAAAGGCAAGAGAAATAAGCTTAAGGCCCTACAAGAATATTTATTAGTATATCTCTAATGTCATCATAAAACTAGTATATCTGATTACAACTAAAAAGAAAGACAAATGAGTACCCATAATATCACAACACACACACACACACACACACACACACACACAAATGCTTCTGGGAAAGAAAGACTATTATTTCCCTAGTCTAATGATAAAAATGGCCAGAAGCACAGTCTGTCACAGATCACTTAGGATAAGGAAATGCCTCATCATGCTCAAGAGAGTCCAATTCTGAACATTTCCTACTCTAGGGTAAAGTAAAGAATGTTATGTTAACTGATGTGCCTGTTCATCTTAATTCGTGTAATCTAGCTACATTTGTTTAGACCTAAAAATCTAAGTTCAATGAAAATTTATGGAAGATTTTAAAATGAAGAGAATTCAAATTTATTGATATTTAAAATAGTGAGCTTAAAATGTCATTAATAGATCTAACCTTTGTTTTTACTTTAAGAATACTTTATTAATCAAATCATTTGATTTTCCTCATGGAATTAAGATTCCCTACTTTGGCTAGTCCCATCTGACAAATTGCAGGCAGGTCAGCAAGACAGAAGCTGTGGTAAATCCCTTCTCTGAGCTATAATATCTCCATGCCTCCACCTCTTTGTGATATAAGGGAATGTAGATGGACTGGAAAGAGCGATGAGAAATGAATAGATGATCTCTATCGTGCTTTCCAGCTTGAAGAGTCTGGGGCTTGAGAGTACAAACTAAGTGACTCCTTTGATTTCATTTCTACGTAGATACTACTCTTTACACATATATTCAGCAATTATAATAAAGTTAGGTTTGGGGATAATTATTGCATCAAGCATATTGTAACATTTCATTCCAGGGATTTTTACTAGATTCATAGACTGTTGCATTTTTCTCTCCATTGATTACCTGCCCCTCATTTTGTTTTCATAGAAAAAATATTTATCAAACTAATATTGACATACAGTTTAAAATACATAATACTGAAAATCACACTCTCTACTGCTAATCCCCAGTGACAAACACTTCTTACTCCTTCAATTGTCTCTTGTGATATTTAGCTACATATTTTTAGGTAATATGTTAATGCCATTATTTCTTAATTTGTGTCTTTGTACAATATCTCTTGACTTATTTTTTATGGCAAATAAAGATTTAGTTTCCTTGTGTTCTTGCTGTTCCCTGTCTTCCACTCAATATGGAAATCATAACTTTTAGTTAAATCAGTAATCAATGTTTATCTTATGACTATGTAAATATTATCCATTGTTGAGTGTGCTGTGATTTATATTTCCTTTCTTGAACATCTTTTCATGAGGTTAAAAACTTATTCTTTTTTCCATAATTTTGTTTTTGTTTTTGTTAACTTCTCTAGTGAAAGCCTACAATCACATAGGTGATAGGAAAATAATGAAGGGTAATATTGAAGAAGAAAATTTTAAGTGTTAAATGAAAATTTTAAGTGTTAAAAGTCCATTGTATTAGTCAGGGTTCTCCAGAGAAACAGCTCCAATAGGATGCATATGTCTGTCTGTCTATCTATCATCTATCTATCTATCATCATCTATCTATCAAGACAGGGATTTACATAAGTTTACATAAGGAACTGGCTCACACAATTACGGAGACTGACAAGTCCAAAGCTACAGTGTGGGCTGGTAGGCTCGAGACAAGGGACAACCAATGGTGCAGTTACAGTCTAAAGGCCAATAGTCAGAGACCCAGGAAAGGCAAGGTGCAGATGAAGTCCAAAGGCAGTCTGCTGAGGAATTCCCTTCTGCTCAGGGAAGTCAAGTTTTTGTTCTATTCAGACCTCCAACTGATTGGATAAGACCCACCCACATGGTGGAAGGTAATGTGGTTACTCACAGTTTACAGATTTAAAGGTTAATTTCACCCATAACACTCTCCAAGTTGATACATAAAATTAACCATCACACCCATGATTTTGTAAAGCATAGTGTGTGTTTAAATTTTTTTAATTTTTAAATTTTTTTTACAGTGCTTTATTTTAAATTATATCCCAGCTTAACCAGATTTTCCCCCAATCTGAAAATCTTAGAAATTTTTTCAGAAAAAAAAAAAGGTCTCTTTTCTACATCATTATTTATTTGAAATAGTAATTAACTTTGCTAACATAAGCTGCTCTAAACTCAATATAGCCTGCTTTTCACTGGGGGTTATAAAAGGTCAAATAAAGAGAGAACATGAGCTTTCAGTGACTAAAATAGAAGCAGGGGGGTAAGGAATAAACTGTATTTTTTTTTTTACTTATGCTGCTGCCTCTCTTCAATGTTCTTTAAAAAAACGTCTTATACTTCCTTAGACCTGCACTGTGCAATGTGAAAGTGATTAACCACATATGACTCTTTAAATTTAAGTTAATGAAAACTAAATGCTATTCAAAATTCCTTTTCTTGATTCCACTAGCTACACTTCAAGTGTCCAAAATCCATATGTGGTTAGTCTACTTCACAGTGCAGGTGTAGAACATTCAGGTCATTATGGAATATTCTACTGAACAGCACTACCCTAGACAAATAATATAGAATTAGTAATTATAATCAAATATTTTGTGTCTGTCTTGTGAGAGGATTGAAGCATGAGTTGTTCTTACAAAGGTTGCTTGATTCTCTTTTCTATTAATAAGAGCTGTTTGGACTTTAAAACTAAGACTTGAGTGAAACATTACCTTTGAAATGCTCCATTAGGACTTCTTGGTTTTTATAACTCAACCCATTCAATTGATAATAAAGGCCAACACATGAGTGAGACTGTGGCACATTAGAGGAAGAGCGATATGCATTTGGGAATGTGGCACATGAAGGGGGAGCACTAACCCATCAGGGACAGGTGGAGGCTAGATTCTTAAGGTGTATGGAAAACATGTTGGGAAGTTTAGTTTTTATCCCAAAGACAGTAGAAAAGACATCTAAAAATTTTAAGCCTGGAGATAGTATAAGCAGATTATTTTCTTTAGAAGAAAGCAAGTTTTATGAAGTTTTATGAAGAAAGCAAGCTAGAAAGAGGATGGGATTTAGAGTCAATCTGGATTCATATTATTTTTCTATCTACCACAGTCTATATTGGCTTATACACATTCCTTAATTTTAGTCTATCTCAATTTCTCATTTGCAAAATGGAGCTAATAATACTTCGTGAGTTGTTAATATAAATAGATGGGATAAGATATGTAAAGTATCTACTGAATCCTTGGCATTTAGTAGGAATTTTGTAATTTGCTAGTCCATCATCCTTCCCTTATTCACATCCGTTTATATTGCAACAACAGAAGACGTGAAAGGAAAATTCTGCAAGTGTATGATATATTTGATCCCATAGTTAAAGATGATTTATACATGGCTTAATTGATGAGAAGTACAAACAGTTTGAGATCAGATAATAGCTCATCACCTTGTGACAGGTTCTGAGTATAGCAACAGCAGAACAGAAATGAATGCTTAGTAATCAAGAGGAAGCAGACCCAGTGCTGATGTAATGACCACCTAACTTAACAGCTATTCTGAGACCCATCAATACAGAATTTGGGGTGGCCATAATAAATGCAAAAGAGAAAATAGTTTTCATCATATCAAAAAGGTACAACAAACATGCACGGATGTGCTGCTGATCTTCAAGAGATATGTAGAATTTATATTTTCTACAACTGAGAATACATATTCTAAATGCACTTACTTGAGCCCCTCGTATGGCTGGAAACCTTTCCTCCTAGAGAGTAACAACTTGTTTTGCTTCATTCGAGTATCTGCTCAAGTGTCACTCTTGCAAGGGGACCTTCTTGACCATGACATCTAAAATAGCAGTTTTCCAAAGTTCTGAGTTTTACTTAGAGGATCAAATTTAATCTTTGGCAACAAATACTGTCAGTTGTTTTCTTGAAATGACAGGCTCTCTCTGTTCATTTTCAAGTAAATGTCTGCCAATTACACAAGTCTGATTAACCATGGTTTATCTACCAGTTGTTCTTTCAAGTAAAAATGTTGCTTATGAAAAAGGCAGCTAGTTTCAGGTCTCAAATCAAACAATTGCACAAGTTCCTTTTTTTTATTCAAGCACAGTTTAAGTATGGAGCAAAAGTGCTTTATGCGTACTTCCCACCTTATCACATAGAACATTAGGAAGTCAACATTTAATAAAATTAATAATTTTTCCTGTTTTAGTTTTAAGTGGAACTGACTTTTTTTTTGCAAGTACATGGCAGAATGCAGTCATTGGTAGTACAGTTCGGTGGTACTGCCTTCATTCATACTAAGCACCTATAATTTGACCTACCATTACTTTTGCACTATCTGAATTGCCTACAGTAATTAATTAGTATACAAAATAATGTTAAAATAATGATAAAATAAATAATTTTATTTATTGTTATTATTAAGCAAATTATAAAATCTAGGCTTTAAATATACTCAGAATAGTGAATGAAGAAATATGTGTATTAGAGAAAACATGGATGCACAAAATTTAGAATTAGAAAAAAATATAATCATATAATATATTTTTTAAGTTGTAAGAGATTAGGATATCCAATAGCATTTTCATGAATTAGAAATACTTTATGTGGGCGCCTGGGTGGCTCAGTTGGTTAAGCGACTGCCTTCGGCTCAGGTCATGATCCTGGAGTCCCTGGATCGAGTCCCGCATCGGGCTCCCTGCTCGGCAGGGAGTCTGCTTCTCCCTCTGGCCCTCCCCCCTCTCATGTGCTCTCTCTCATTCTCTCTCTCTCAAATAAATAAATAAAATCTTTAAAAAAAAAAAAAGAAAGAAATACTTTATGTAACGGATAATTTTCTAGAGAAATGTAAGTTATCACAATGTACCCAGTAGAAGATATATAATGGCAAACCTGAGGAAACTAACAGTGTAACTTAACATCAATGATCCTTAATTTATTTTGGACAAATAAAGGGCTAAGATTGGCAAGAAAATATGGGTGGAAAAAATAATAATAATTTATTTGATTAGTTTCTTTATTTTCATATATTCATATATTTTGTAATTATTCATTATTATAATAGAAAACTGGTATTTAAAAACATTGAAAGAGAAAGGTTAATTTGTAAGGACTATACTATAGTGTTAAGAATGTCACTGATGATTGAACTGGTGTGAACTCATAAGAATATTTCATAACACATTCATTTTTCTCTTTTCCAATTAAAGTATAGCCACATAATTTGGGAAAGGTGAATATAAGCTGTAAGTTAAGAATGGGCTGGGAGAATTAACAATTTAGATCATGATGAATATGCCTCATTGATTTTTCATCAATGTTTCTCATCTGTAATGTTAAAATTTCCACAGCAGAGGCACCTGTGTGGCTCAGTAGGTTAAGCATCTGCCTTTGGCTCATGTCCTGATCCTAGGGTCCTGGGATTGAGCCCCAGTCAGGCTCCTTGCTCAGCGGGGAACCTGCTTCTTCCTCTCCCTCTGAGTGCCGCTCCCCCTGCTTATATGCTCTCTCTCTCTCTTAAATAAATAAAAAATCTTTAAAAAATTCTCCATAGCAAAAACCCCCTCTTCTTGGAATTTTTCATTTCCAAAACAAACTTTAAACACTTCCAAAAGATTCTTATGGCAAATTCCTTCCTATCTCCACATAGCTACAAATCATCAGATTTGGGACTAGATCAGATTCCTAACTTGAATGCTTCACTTGGAACTTTTCTAAACTCTGATGGCACATTGGATTAGGAATTACAGCCTGTATTCCCAGAAGCAGAATTTTTGACACAATTTATGCCACAGAGGTTGCAAACTGGATGCCCACTTGTCACGTCTTGCCTGGAGGCATGTTTTCCTTTGCCCACTCAAGTTTATAAAACATTGAATTACTTAACAACAATTTGAAAATATTTGATTTCATAACAAACTGAAATGTGGGACTCTGAGCTTCATTCTTTCTATCCTGCATGGCAAAAATCTTCTGGAATAGAGAAGTTGCAGGACCCCCTCGATGGGGCTTTCACACTCAAGATCTGCATTGCTCATGTATCCTACTTGGCTTACTCTTATAAAATTTGAATTTATGATCACTTCTTTAGGTTATGTCCAAAATCTTGCTGTCAGAAAATGATTTCCCAGCATACCTGCTATGCTATCAAATTCCTATAAATAAAGACATTTTTTGGTTTATGGAACTCTACAAAATTTCCAGGCAGAGAGCAGGTGTGTATCCTGGGAGACATTGGTAATTTCAATCTCACATTAACAAAGATTGGATTGTCAATGCCAATGCAGGGAGTAAAGTTCCCAGCTAAGGGGATATAAAGGATATGTAAGTGTTCATGGGATGCACTCAGAAGCAATGGGCACCAAACATCTATGAAAGTCAGCGTGATCAGGCTGAGAAGAAAGTTAAAATGGACAGTCCACAGAAAGCAACAAAGTTGCTTTTGAAGTTAATGTGTAAAAATTCCTTGACCTGTGATGAATACAAATACCCTCAGATTAAAAAGCTGCTCACATTGGCCTTTGAACATTTGAGTCAGTGGCAGATTTCTAAAATATGTGCTTAAATATACATGTCTTTTAAAGAAAGAGACCAATATATATGTTTAATATTGTATAGTAGTTTGATCTCAGAAGTGCTTTTTAATTCCCATCCTTTTCGTGAATAACAAGTTTGAAATCTGTTGTTTTCTTTTCAAGATACATGCAATTAGTCTATTTTTGACATTGCCCTAAGAGTAAACATGATTAAAATTATAATGAAACCATTTATACAGCCATTAATAAAATATGAATTAAATCCATATTTAACCCCCCTACCCCCCCACACACATGGCTCTTTCTTGAAATCTATTCAACTTTTTGAATTTGTCTCTGGTAATTTGGAATTGAGATTTACTAGAGTCAGCAGTTATCAGAATCGTTTGCTGCCTAGGGGATAACAAAAACTGGGGCAGAGAATTTAGGTCCATCTTGGGAAAATAGAATATATGCTCCTTTTACTCAGTCAAAAATATTTACCAAAATCTGATCATATGTTACTTACACTAGTCCTTGCTGAGGCCATAAAGAGGAAAAGACATAGTTCTGTTCATAAGGGGCTAGCAACTTAGCCAGGCAGAAAAACAGCTAACTAGTACAATGTGATAAATGCAGTAATGATCCCAAGCAACTGCAAAGGAAGCACAGAGGAAGGTTAGGTTAGTACTGCTATGAGAATCCGAGAGTTTCCCCCCAAAGCAGTAACAGTGAATTGGACTTAGGAAGACACTATGATTTTATCACATAGTGAAGGGATATATGAAAGCACATGGCAGGTTCAGGGAGCCACATGTAAACTCACATAATGGAAAAATAACTTTGATGACAGAGATAAGGATGCTAAAGGGTATTGGGACAGATGGCAAAGTGTTTTATACTGAGGTATTGCCCTAGGAAGACTGAGGACAATTGGGAAATATATACCAAGAGTCTTGGAAGTTATATATAGTTTAAGCAATTTCATGTCTAGGAGTTTATTCTAAGAAAATAATGTGGAATAGAAAATATGATATAGCAGCAAGGATGCTCCTCACAGCATTATCTAGAATACAAATATTTGGATATATCTGAAATGATTAGCAACAGGAGCATGAGATCAGGGTAGACCTTTAGAATAGACCTTTAGAATTACCTACATTTTGGTCTTATAGGTGAAGATTTTATCGTTAAAACAAACTGAGTTAGACAAAGACCACCTTGCAACATCTCAAATTTTCTCAAGACTTGTGCTATTTCTCATGTCCTCATCTGCAATCTTCCCATTGACTTTAATGACTTATGAAGAAACTAGTAGATTCAAGGAAGGCCTGGGGAAAAGGCAAAGGATCCAAGGAAAGGGCTGGCTATTGGCAGTGTTAGTCTGCCAGAGAGCCAGATTTCTGATTTGTATCCATCTCTTCGTTCTTATCCCTTGGTACCTACTGTTCCCATGCTTTGTTTATACTTCTTAAAGCCAAATTTATCATTCTTCCCGAAGTGAAACATTCTTAGTATGTCCGGTATACACCAAAGGCTGTTTTTTTAAATCACTCTAACCTCTAAATTCGAGAGAGGCATATGAAGCCAGAGTGCCTGAATGCACATTTTGACTACATCACTTTCAACCTGGGTGGCCTTTGGAATTGACTTAACCCTTCTCTTCCTCAGTTGACTCTTATGTAAAAATTAGGATTAAAAATAATGCCTACCTGTTCTGGCTTGAGTTGTGTCCCTCAAATATTCATATGTTTAAGTTCTAACCTCCAGGACTTCAGAATATTACCTTATTTAGATAGAGGGTCATTGCAGATGTAATTAGTTCAATGATGTTATACTGGAATAAAGTGGGGCCCTAATCAAATATGACTGGTGTCCTTATAAAATGGGGAAATGTGGACACAGAGAAACATGCCCACAGGAAGACCATTATGTAAAGATGAAGGCAGAGACCTACAAGCTAAGGCATGCCAACGATTGCCAACAAACACCAGAAGCTGGGAGAGAGGCATGGAACAGACTTTCCCTCACAGCTCTTAGAAAGAACCAAACCTATGGCATTTTGATCTCAGATGTCTAGCTACCAGAACTCTGAGACAATTCATTTCTATTGTTTAAACCACCCAGTTTGTGGTACTGTGCTAAGGCAGCCCTAACAAACTTAAGAATACAAAGCCTATAGATTGATTCTTCTCACATAATAAGTTAATATTTTCAGCCATTAACTAAAAGAGAAATAAAGAGGTAGGTACACTGGTTCTTTGTGGTACTCCTTTAATGATTCATACCTAGATCTGTTTTGCTCTCTGTAAGTTAGGTAAATTCAAACTCAACACATATAACTAACTCATTTTTTTAAATGACATTGTGAATTCTTTCAGGCTGTTCCCTACCCAGGGAATGCTATCTTTTGTCCCTAGTTTAATTTGATGCAAAAACTTCAACTCATTCTTAGCTTTTCTGTTTCCCTCATGATTGGTCATAAAATCTTATTTTTTGGTAGATTTTCATAAAATAACATTTAGACTACCTTAATGGTCTCCATATAGTTTTCCCTGTGTATTCTACACACTGCTGCTCAACACATCATCCTGAAAAGCTCATTTGAGCACATCATCTCCTTGCTAGAAAATATGCACTGTTTTCAGAAAGGGATCTAACTCCTTAACTTGGCATTCAAGATCCTTTGTGATTAAAATACTGTTTAGTTTCCCAAACTCAGATTCCATTCTTATGAAGTTGATTTCCATTAGTAGTTATTCTCAGGGACAGAGGTCATAGCAAAAAAAAAAAAAAAAAAAGAAAGAAAAAGAAACAAAGAAACAAAGAAAAAGCCCTCTGTTTTTGCATTTTATCTTGGACCAAACAAGTAACATAGCTCAATTTTCCCATAACCTGTCCTCCTTGTTTCCAGAATACTTCACTGCTATTTTAAAAATTATTTTTAAGAACTATGTTAGATTTATGAAAAGGTTTATAAAATAATATGAATATTCAGGTACTCATCACCCAGAATAAAATATAAAGTATTAAAAAACCTTGGAAGTTCATTATGTTCTCCTCCCCTCCTCTCCCCCTCCACTCTTAAACTTCAGAGAAAACCAGATCCATAAATGTCTTTATACTTGTACTATGTTTCCATCTCTAAATAATGGATAGTACTATTTTAACATTTAGTATTTTCTTTTTATGCTGTATGTATCTTTCTGCAGTTGTTTTTTACTCGATATCATACCTTTAGGACCCATCATGTTGATTCATGTAACTCTAGTTCATTTATTTTCCCTTATGTATAGATTTTTACAATGACTATACTAAGATGAATCCATTATCCTATTGGTGGACATTTAGTTGGTATCTGGTTTTATTTCATTCATTCAATAAATGTTTATTAATCATCAAGGATACAAGAGGAAAATGAATTCCCCATTCTCCTGAAGCTTATGTTCTAGTACAAACCTGTCTTCTTTTGCAAATGAACAAGAGTTTCTATGGAATAAATTCCCAATGGTAAAATTGCTGGGGCTTTGATTATTTATATCTTAAAATGAATAGATATTTTCAAATTTTTCTCCACAGAGATTATAGCATAATATTAGAATGTTATTTGATCTATAGCCTCACCAATACTTGACACAGTCAAACAAAATTTACCAGTCTGACAGGTATGAAATAGTATATCCTCAGGATTTAAATATGCAATTCCCTAGTTACTACTGAAACACAAATATTTTTATATTCATAGGACATGTGTTCTTCCTGTGCTTTTTTCCCATTTTCTACTGGAATATGTGACTTTTTTTTTAACTGATTGCTAAGGGTTCTTTATATATTGTAGTTTCAAGTTCTTATTTAAATTCCAGTTAGTTAATATACAGTGTAATATTTGTTTCAGGAGTAGAATTTAATGATTCATCACTTACATACAACACCCAGTGCTTATGGCTACAAGTGCACTCCTTAATGCCCGTCACCCATTTAACCCAGCCCCCCCACCTCCCCTCCAGCGACCCTCAGTTTGTTCTCTATAGTCAAGATTCTGTTTTATGGTTTGCCTCTCTCTTTTTTCCCCCCTATGTTCACTTGTTTTGTTTCTTAAGTTCCACATATGAGTGAAATCATATGGTATTTGTCTTTCTCTGACTCATTTCACTTATCGTAATACTCTCTAGCTCCATTCACATTGTTGCAAATGGCAAGATTTCATTCCTTTTTATGGCTGAGTAATATTCTGTTTTTTGCCTTTGTAACAAGAGATATGGTTTTAGCCCAAAGAGATATGAGAAAATTGTCCTAGAAAATATAACAACGTGAATGTATTGTTCCTCTACTCTTCTTCTTTCTTTAGGGTGATATTTGAATCTTAAATGCCTACTTCCCACAATTGCTTATGACACAAATCAACGTTACAATGGCAATAGTCCATGTCACACTTTTTATGACAGCTAATGTCCAGACATTATATAACTTTATCATCCTCCATGACACTAGGAATCGAAAAAATTATCATACATTGGAGTGACATTGAAAAAAGGGCCAGTGGCCATTTTGAGTGTTAGACTTTTGTTTCTACAGAAAATAAAAAACTATAAAACTGTCTCAACTAGTAAAGGCTTCGACTTCTGCAGATACTATCAAACTGTAACATTTTTTACTGGGACTGTAAATCACTTTACCATCAGTATCAAAAACTTCTGAGTTCTCATTTTTGACAGCACAGTGGAAGATAGTTACTGAACCATCACAATGAGAGAAGAAAACTATGCAGAGCAAGACATTTCAACCTGCTCAAGCTGCCATAGGATGAAATATAACTTTGCTAATGCTATCAGTATTGCTATTATGTGGCTCAGCACGTATATACCAGATATGTCATATGAGCTGGGCGTTCTGATCACCCAGGCAGTTCTCCTGACATACAAACTGCTGGAAATATTCAACATTATTATTGTGTAAAACTAATGTTCTTGTTCTTAAGTGATATATCTTTAGAAACCAGAAACTATTTAGTGTGGGGGAGAGAGAGGAGAATTTTGTGTGAAGTACCTGGAGGCCGTGATAGATTAGGTGGGGAAAAGGAAAATACAAGATGGATTATGCTCAAACTTGCTTCCATTTGCTAGTTTTGAAATCTCTAGAAAGAGTACCATAATTAAAAAGTGAAGGGACACATTTTCAAAGGGACTTGGAAAATACAAGGAATATATAGTGCTGTCTCAGGGTTTAGGAGATAAAGTGTGATCTTGAGTAGTCAGTTTTATTTCAATTTCTGTGAAGATCATACTGTCTTCTGACACCATGAGAACTGACACATCATTAATGTGTATGAGAGCTTCACATCTAGGTGGAAATGAGTAGAAGAAGTTGAGAGAATGTCTTTGAGAATATATAAAACACACATTGGTGACCTCCAGAAATAAATGGAGATTGCGGGAAGGGTAAAGCAGGTATTGTGGTCCTGAAGTCATTTTCTAAAACTAAAGGTAGCAAAATAGGTAATAGTAACCTAATTTGCATAAATATCAGTTACATACATAGGAAGGGATGGTGCCTCATGATTTTATCTTAATAACAGATGGTATAGAGGGAGATATTTTTTTTTTAAGATATTTTATTTGTTCACTTGAGAGAGAGAGAGAGCATGAGCAGTGGGGAGGGGCAGAGGGAGAGGGAGAAGTAGACTCACAGCCAAACAGAGTGCCTGAGGACACGGGGCTCAATCCCAAGACCCCATTATCATGACCTGAGCTGAAAGCAGACATTTAACCACTGAGCCACCCAGGTGCCCTGAGGGAGAGAATATTTTTATGTACTAAATCAGGTTAAGGAATGATCTCATATTCATAAATTATTGAGTATTAAAATGAAAAACAAAAGCAAACCAAAAAATTTACTTGTGAAGCTTTGTCTTTTAAAAGAGAATTTAACCAAGTTACATTCATTTTAATAAGTAAAATTTTTGTTCTTGTTTAGGTCATTTATTTTATATTTAATATGCTTTTTTATTTTCCTATTTTTAACTTTCGCTTATGTATAGTCACCCTAACTTCATATTTTTAAAATTAGTGTTGCTGTTTATGTATTTCTATATTGACAATAATTTTCTCTGTACACTTTGAAAATCTCATTTCACTGCCTTCTGGCTTACATTTTTAATCTTGAGAAAACTTCTTTGATTTTTACTGTTATTCTTTTGTAAGTTATAGTTTCTTGCTTGGGATAAAATGTACTTTCTGGATAGGTATATTGTTATTTTTGTTTTGGTTCAGAAAACTCACAACCATTATCTTTTTAAATGCTTTGATTAGTATATGTTGGATATATGCTTTAGATTTTTTTTTACTTTCACTTTTTTTCCTCTGCTTCTGAGATCCCAATCAGATGCTCACTAGATTTCTCATTCTGCCTACATACTTCTTAATATTTTAAAAATATTTTCATCTCTTTAACTCTATGATGCATTTTAATCATTTCTGGGGATATATATATTCCAGTTTATGAATTCTCTTTTTGTCTCTTTCTTATCTACTAATACTTCCTTTTATTTCAAAATCATCTATGGTTATTCCTGGAAGTTTATTTCTGATTGTTTTGTTGCTCATATATGTGATGCAGACCAAATGTTTAAAATAGTTCATATGCAACTACCCTAATATCTGTAATTCCATGTCTTCATATGTGAATGTTTAAATCTTTTCACTAATTGTTTCATCTGACTGACTTATGTGGCATGACCTCCTTCACATTTATTGATCACTGGTTAACTACATTTCTTCATCTTATCTATTGAAAATCTAACACAACACAAATTGGGAAACCTTTCTTCCAGAGAAGATTTAATTCTGCATTTTCTAGCATACAAACTGAGATTATTTCAGCCTCCTGATGACCATTATCAGTGGGCAAATCACAAACTCTGCTTTCCCACTTCATGCCATCTAAGACTGAATATCCTCACAACAGCGTTATTGTCAGAAAACCCTCAGAACAACCCATTTTACTGGGGGCATGTACTGTCCCAGCACCAGATCACACTTTTTTTTTTTCCATTATGAGGAGAATAATTAAAGACCTCTTACTCTTGTGAAACCAACTATGCCTCAAGGAAAGTGTTCTTTTTAGAATATAGTTGGACTGTAGTGAGAATGGTTTATCAATACAGTCACTTACGTGTGAAACAGAAGTCACGTTAACTATATATAGATGTTTGTCATCATTATCTGCTAGTCTTTATTGTTAGAATCTATAAAATCATTTGGAATATTGGTGTGCTATACTTCCTGTTTAATCTGACATTATACTTTGCCCTTTTTAAAAATCTTGGAAGTCACCAGTTAGAGACTTTTCAAACATGGCAAGTCACTTTATTTCTGTTTTTTTTTTTTCTTTTGTTAATTTTAAAGTTTATCTTTTTTTTCCATTGTGAAAAAATCTTATGCTTGAATAACTATTTACAAAATATATATTTTAAAAAGAGGAAAAATGACAACTATAATCCCTTCACCTAGGAAAATATAGTTCTCATTTTGAATCATACAATCCCAGTATTTATGTGCATTTTACTAATATATTTTCATTTAATATGAATATTTGCTAATATATTTTCATGTAGGGAATAGAATCTTAAGTACATTTATATGATTAACTTAGAAATTCAAATAAATTTCAAAAATTAAAATAAGAAAAAAAGACATAACACATTACACCCTGATGTAACCATTACTAATACTTTATTTTTTTTAAAAAAGATTTTATTTATTTATTTGAGAGACAGAACATGAGCTGGGAGGATGGGCAGAGGGAGAGGGAGAAGCAGACTCCCTACTGAGCAGGGAGCCCAATATGGGACTCGATTACAGGGCTTGATCCCAGGACCCTGAGATCATGACCTGAGCAAAAGGCAGCCACTTAACCTACTGAGCCACCCAGGCACCCATCACTACTAATACTTTAATGAACCCTTTCAAGATCTCTAAGCACACACACACACACACACACAGTTTCTGTGTAGATATATAACATTCATTCTTATCTTTTCATGAGATCTTTCAAATATGTGTCTTTATAAATTATTACCTTCTGTGATTTGTTCTCATTCATTCTTGCATGCCTGTATACATTAGGCATTAATTCTATTATTGAGAGCCCGTTATTTTGAGTGCTAGAACTAAATGCAAGAAAACAAATGCAGTTCTGCCCTTGAGACATACCAACTCAGTGAAGAGAAAACCGAATTAAACACATATAAAACATAGTAGTGGCCTATATAGAAAACACCAGGGGTGCTTAGAGGAGTGGGCAATTCTTCCTAAGAAGGAAAATGGTGTAAAACCTTGAAGAAGAATATCTGAGTTGAATCTTTTAGATGAAAAGATGTTTGTTTACTTGTGGACTTGTAAGACTAAGGATGAGGGAGAAGAAATATGAAACAGTATCGGGTATTCAAGTAAAAGCAACTTCAATAGATTCAGTAAGTCAAGAGTGTAGGAGTATTAAATTATAGGGAGTGGTGGTAGAAGTAAGCATAATTGGCAAAAATATTAAGCAGCTAAAAAAACACATTTTTCCCAAATTCAATTCATTTTCAGTGATATGTGCTCCTTATATTATCAGATACAGCTATATCATATGCTCTCCTGCTATGATGGTGTGATTAGATATTCATTTCAGTAAACACTTGAGTATGTTTTAATTAAAATGCCTTTGGAGGAAATGGAATGTCACATTTTTAAATAGAATTTCAGGTTGCTATAGTAACTAATAAAATTGTCACTATTTATTCTAAATAACATAAAAGCATCTTTAAAGATGGTAAATCATTTTCAAAATATCCTGACCGTTAGTTACTGATATTAAATTGAATTGTATTAACAACTATTTGGATATTTCATGTGTGAGAAACTGTAGAAAATGGGTCTAGAAAGATGGGGAAAACAGATATCTTTTTAAAGCTGATGAGGTAGATGGAAACAAATGTTTAATGTACCTTGTACAGAAGAGGAGACAGTTTCTCTTCACTGATCAGATCATCTGTTAAGTTCAAATGATCCAGTAAAATTATTTTATTGTTGTTGTTCTTATGAAAGTATGCCAGCCACTGAATCATAAAGGTAGTTAAGTGAGGGGAACAGTGAGTGACATAAGGGAGTAATGCATCCTGGAACTATGGGGCTTTTGTCACATCCCTGCAGGAATACTTGCGTATTGCAGACTTACTGACGTTGGAGACAAAATGCCAACTGCAAAATAGTTTAAATATTTTTTTAAATGGTTTGCACAATATAATGAATGCAATATAGAATCTCAGACTTCCTGATATGTTTTGAAACTGAGTACAGTATAATTAATACATAACCATGTCCTTATTTACCTGATAACAGTGGAGAGCACTAGGGTATTACAAGGAGTAAAGTCAGGAGCCGTGGCCAAGAATCCAAGTTTGAAAGTTAAGAAGAGTGCCAAAGACTTCCAGGACATATACAAGGCCTGAAAGCAAATTACAAAAATTACAAGGGGTACCTAGGACTAATGGACACATGCATGATGCTCTTTCTTCTTTTGGAGGAAGCAGCATAACTGGTATGTTTCTAGTTGGTCTTTGTCTGGACTTAGTTTCCTCATCTTAAAAAAAGGGGAATTACTGCCTACTGTGCATAAGGAAGTGATTTTAAATATTCTAGCACAGTGCCTATAAACCTTGCTCCCATTATTTTGCCTACCCTTTTCAAGTGTCATAAGATTTATTTAAGCCTACCCTGCCATGGAAATTTACAGAAGAGTACTTTCACTGAAGGTACAACTTTGAAGTCAAGGAAGAGTTAAAAAGTCCTGCTTTTTTTTTTTTTTTTAAAGCAGCAGTCCATGCATGGCAAAGCAAAGTAATTGGTTTCATCGATAAAAAGATGTGAAAAGATTCTGAGATCCTTTGTCATTAGTGCTGAGATGATTCATAATGTACATTTAAGAATTCCCATCATATTGTTTTGTTTTAACTCTTGTATATTTATTAGGATAGTAAGAAAATTGTATTTTTCTTCCTTTATAATGTTTTATTTTAATGTTTGAAGGATTTGAAAAATTCAGCTGACAATCCTCCTCACATCTTAATGTCTTTCAGGGTTAGTCATTTATCTAGAGGATTCCTAGAATTTTTTATGGGGTAATGGCACAGATGTATGCCTTTCATATTAAATATTTATGTAGGTATGGTCAGCACTGTGAATTGTGTAAGACTGATGAATCACAGACCTGTACCTTTGAAAAAACAATATATTATATGTTAAAAAAAAAAGATAGTAGGAAGGAAAAATGAAGGTGGGGGAGTCGGAGGGGGAGACGAACCATGAGAGACTAAGGACTCTGAGAAACAAACTGAGGGTTCTAGAGGGGAGGGGTTGGGAGGATGGGTCAGCCTGGTGATGGGTATTAAAGAGGGCATGTATTGCATGGAGCACTGGGTGTTATATGCAAACAATGAATCATGGAACACTACAACAAAAACTAATGATGTAATGTATGGTGACTAACATAACATAATAAAAGAAAAAAATATCTATGTAAAATATTTTATATGATAATTTGGAATAGAAACAAAATTTTTTTATTTCTTTATTTATTTTTAAAGATTTTATTTATTTATTTGACAGAGTGAGACACAGCAAGAGAGGGAACACAAGCAGGGGGAATGGGAGAGGGAGAAGAGGCTTTCCGCGGAGCAGGGAGCCCAATGTGGGGCTCGATCCCAGGACCCTGGGATCATGACCTGAGCCAAAGGCAGATGCTTAATGACTGAGCCACCCAGGCACCCTTAGAAACAAAAATTTTAAACATACATTTGCTGAATTAACTATTTTCCTCATTTGTTTCAGCAATACATGTTGGATAGCATGTATTTTCTTGGAGAAGATAGAGTTAGAAGGTATGATCAAAAGATAAATCCTAGTAAACAGAAAACAATTGCTATGCATTTATATAAAAATGAATAAGCTAGGACTGGACAGTTATTATTGTTTTTAAAATAGTCAAATGAAATAAAATGATCTCTATCTATTAGCCAAAAATGATCCCAGAAACAGATGGCAAGAAAAAAAATATTTTGTGCATCATCAATTAATTCATATTAGTTCTAACATTCTAGGGAAAGAAAAACTCTTTTCTCAAAAATTATATATTTTTGCAATGTTTAAAGGTAATCATTCTGATATTATGAGGTAATGAAATACAGAGCATAAAAATCGGATTGCTAGAATTAGAAAATTTTGAATTTCCATCCCATATCCACTATATATAGGGCATATTACTTAACTTCTTTAAACGCCAGTTTCCTAACTGTAAAATGGAGAAAGTAGTTAACAATTGTATGTAATAAATGAGATAATGTATGTATACCCTTAGCAACCCTGAAATTTTGATAACATTAGAAAAAGATAGAAATATGTAATCATGCTTTTTCCAAAGAATACTATAGTATACCAAATAATCAGCTTTTGCTCAATAAAGTGATTTATTGAAAAGTACAGGAGGGACAAAATGATTATGATTTCCTTAACTGAGTATCTTAGTTTTTAAAATATTTGCACACCTTGAGTGCATATATATTTAAGGCATAGTACTGTACATTTAAGCCATAAATGTCCTGAAGAACATAACCATATTTAAGGCTTAAAATATCAAAGGTAATTTTATTGCACCATAGAGATATTTGTGAATTTCATGTAATTTGCAATTAAGTAGTATGAATAATATGTGCTCCTTCTCTAGATCCATATAATAACCATTTTCATTTATGCATTTGTATGACTTTAACATATCTGAGGAAGTGCTTACAAAATGCAGAATGTTTTAATCAGTGTTTTATAAAGTATTTGGGGAAAAGCTTCATAAGAAATCAGAGGAAAACAGTTTAGAAAGGGTTTAACCAGACACTGTTTACTCATGCAATCCCTATCACAGTGGTTTTCCATTGTTTCTATACATAGTGCTTTATATTTAAAAAATTTTTTATAAGTCTCAGAATGGGCTTCTGAATCATGTTATCACATTTCTTTTCTCAAAGTAGATTAAAAGTTCCTAAAGGATAGAACTCCTTTTCTTCAACTTTGAATGAACATCCATCAATGTACTCTTGGCTGCTTGATTGGATTAAATTGGATTGCATGAAAGACTCCTGGAGTCTGATTTTAGGGGACTTCGATTCATATTCTAGCTCTTCTCTTCATAGTCTGTGGGCCACTTGTTGCAAATACTTTAAGCCTCTGACTCCTCAGCTGTCAAGCAAGGATCATAACATGCTCTGCCTTCCTGACCTCGAAGGTCTATTTAGAGCAATAATATGAATGAAAACATGTTAGTTACCACAAATGCATTGTTTCCTTTCTAATCACATACCCTCCAGCTCAGTCAGGAACTCTTTTTACCAGCTGATACCAAATTATAGGGCCCAGGTTTTACAAAGCCAAATTTGGTGGCAAAATAGTCCCTGTCCCACTTCTTTTCTCATTGAAAACAAAACAAATGTATGTCCACAAATAATTAGCTGATATTCTTCCTACAGAACCAATTATTCAATAAAATTAGGGAGGAGAAATTTTGCCAAGAACAGAAGTATGGTTATGTTCACTGATGTTTTGAGCATAATTTATATCTAGACACTTTTGTTAATTGTTATTCATCTTTAATTTGCCTTGTGCTTTATCAGCTATGATCACTGCATTTGAATCGGTTATATGTCTTGCCCTGAACTAGATTTGTGTCTCAATTAGGCAGTTTTTTATTAAACATAAAAAACGTCATAAGCCAACCAGGGACTTTTATCAGGGTTTTTATGATGCTGATTTCTAGCAATTATTCCACTGAATTATGTTGACTATAATACCTAATATGTATTTGACAAGACTTTTTTTTAATTCCCTATAATTACCCAGTGTGAGTGTACTATCTGCTTCCTGATGGACCCCAGGTAGAGACTAGTGAGGATAGTAGCTAACAAGGAAGAGAAGCCACTAGATATAAAGGATTTTCATTTCATTAAAAGAGTAATGACTTTATCTTATAATCATGAGGGCCACAGAAGGTGTTTAAATAGAAGAGTAGTATTTTCAAATGTCCATGCTTATCCTAGTAGTAATTACTCAAGGTCATGACAATTGAATACATTAAGAGATTCTGAAATTTCAGAATTGAGTATATTTAGATTCAGTGGTTTAATAAAAGCCAAATGTGTATTGACTGCTGTTAAGGTATGTTTAATCTAGATGGGGCAAAATACAGAAAAGAGGGCTTATCAATATTAATCTTTCCTCAAAAACACCTTCAGACTCCTCCCACAGATATGCAATTACCTCAGTTCGTGGACCACTCTGTCCCCACCATCATTAGCATCCTCTCCTTGCCCTATTAAATCAAAAGTACTGACTGATAGTTTTTGACATCTTGCCATGACAGGAATTGTGCATTGTTCTCATTTTTGAGAAGTCTCAGGAACTTTTCAATCCTCTGTAATTTGTTAAGCAATTTTTCTTATTCTCTTTTGTCAAAGTCTGAAACTTCCACAACTTATTCCTAGAAATGTCCTCATTATCTATTTTTTTCAAGGCCGCTGGCGACTTTCCACAGAACTTAAAGTTGCTCAATCTTAAGCAAGTTGAATAAGGGGGACAAAGATCTCCATTTAAAATTGTATATCTGTGGTATGCAGAGGGCTAAAGAATCTATTAACAGATTTGTTTTGGAAATGGCATAGTGGTTTTGTGGTGATTACAGAGAGAGGAGAGGTGAGAAGATCATGGAGGAGGCAATTTTAATAATATAAGTAAGAGAAGACAAATGAGTGAAAATAGGATGTAGGGAAGAGATCTAAAAATTAGTCACCAAAAAGAACTTGCTCCCTAAATGTCCATGATGAGTTAATAGAAGAGTTGAGGATGGTTACAACTCGAGTAAGGGTTATAGGATCTCATCTATTGTTGGTGGGATTGTACACTGGTGTTTCTTCTCTCATGTCATTCAGCTAGGCCTTTACTTCCTCTGCTCTAGTGTAATTGTTCTTATGTAGGTCACTGATGACTTGTATGCTGCTAAACCCTAATGGTCAATTCTGTTCTCATTTTATGTGACCTCCCAACAGCATTTGACAAAGTTAATCACAGTGTACTTTTTCATATATTTTTGTCACTAGTTTTCTGGACACTATACTTTTGATATTCTTTTCTTTCCCCACCCTTTTAAAAAATTTACTTTAATTCCAGTATAATTAACATATGGTGTTATATTAGTTTTAGGTGTACAATATGGTGATTCAATTCTATACATTACTAAGTGCTCATCATAAGTGTACTCTTAATCCCCTTCACCTATTTCACCCATCCCCCACCCACTTCCCCTGTGGTGACCATCAGTGTGTTCTCCATATTTAAGAGTTTCTTTTGTTTGTTTGTATCTTTTTCCTTTATTTCTTTGTTTTGTTTCTTAAATTCCACTTATGAGTGAAATCATCTAGTATTTGTTTTTCTCCGACGGACTTATTTCACTTAACATTATATCCTCTAAATCCATCCATGTTGTTGCAAAGGACAGGTTTTATTCTTTTTATAGCTAATATTCCATTATATAGATAGATAGGTCACATTATATAATGTATTTCTATCTATCTACATATATATCTATCTAATTCTGTCTGTAGTATTTGCCAATTCATCCCAAGCTCTTAGGACAGTACTTAGAACATAACAGGCCCGCAATATTATTTGTTGAATGAATGAACGAATTCAACTCTCTGTGGCCTAGTGTCCTGAGAGCATCAAGATCAGACCATGTGTCTTAAAACCTCCTTGGGCATTAAAAATCCACAGGAAAGAGCTTTAAAAGTACTAGCACATGAGTTAAAATGCAATTCCTGCTCTTGTTCCCTGAATGGACCGTCTCTCCCAGGGTACAGCAGCCACTACAAATACCTCTGTCCCCCTGAAGCCTCCCCACCCCGTACCCCACACCACCTGGCCACAGCCTCCAGCCTTTTCAAAACTGGGATGTGACCTCTTGTGCCACTTGATAACCCATACAGTCTGGCATCTGTATAGATATATCTAGATAATCTATATCTATATATCACATTTTCTTTCCTGTATTGATGGGCACTTGGACTACTTCCATAATTTGGCTGTTGTAAATAATGTGGCAATAAATGTAGGGGTAGGGGCACCTGGGTGGCTCAGTCGTTAAGCATCTGCCTTCAGCTCAGGTCATGATCCCAGGGTCCTGGGATCGAGTCCCCACATCGGGCTCCCTGCTCAGCAGGAGGCCTGCTTCTCCCTCTCCCGCTCCCCCTGCTTGTGTTCCTGCTCTCGCCTTGTCTCTCTCTGTCAAATAAATAAATAAAATCTTTAAAAAAAATAAAAAATAAACGTAGGGGTACATATATCTTTTCAAATTAGTGTTTTCTTATTCTTTGGGTAAATATTTTTCTTTCCTCCCTAATCTCTCTTTATTTTTCTTTCTTTCTTTCTTTTTATTTCTCCATCATCTTCTCCTTGACCTTTTAGTGTTAATGTCCCAGGACTCAGACCTTGGTTCTATTTTCTTATCTATCTACATTCACTTCCTTATAGTCTTATCTAGGAGACTCCAACTTTTCCCCAGATTTATATTTCCAGCTAAGACCTCTCTCAAATTACAGATATGAATATAAAGCTGCATATCTGACACCTTTACTTGAATGCCAAATAGACATTTTAAACTTGGATGAACACATCCAAAAGTATGCCCCTGATCTTTCTTCCACAAACTGTTTTCTTGCTAGACTTGTCATTTCAGGTGATGACAACTCAAACTCTTGTTGCTCATACCAAAAGTCATGGGGTATCTATAACTTCTATTTATCTTTATACACCACATGCATTCTTTTAGAAAATCCTCTTGTGTCTAACTTTCAAATATTGTAAAATCTAATCACTTACAAAACTCTGTGCTACAACCTTGATTCAAACTACCATTAACTCTCACTTGGATTATTGTAATGGTCTTCTTACTGATCTCCCTGTTTCTATCCTTGCTCCTCTGTGGTTATTCTCAACACAACATCAGGAATGTTCCCTTTAAAACATTACTCAGATCATGTCTTTTATCTGCTCAAAATACATTTCATTCAGAATAAAACCCAAAGTCCTTATGATGGCCTACAATTTCCTGACTGATCTGTACCATCACATATTCCATTGTCTTTCTGATTTCATCTCCTACTTAGTCATTCCTTCAGCCACAATGGCATTCTTTTTTTTTTTTTTTTAAGATTTTATTTATTTATGAGAGAGAGAGAATGAGAGTGTGAGACCCAGAGAGAGAGCCTGAGCGGGTGGAGGGAGGGGCAAAGGAAAGGGCAGAGAGAGGGGCAGAAGGAGAGAGAGAAGCAGACTCCCCACTGAGCCCTGTGGGGCCCAATCCCAGGACCCCGGGATCATGACCTGAGCCGAAGGCAGACGCTTAACCAACTGAGCCACCCAGGCGTCCCTACAATGGCATTCTTACACAACACATTTTGCACTTCTCTCTACTTGACATGTTCTTCTGCTAGGTATATGTGTGGTTAACTCCCTCACCTCCTTTAATTCTTGTTCAAATTAATTTTCAATGGAATTTATTTGCAACCTGCCCCTGCACAACAATTTCCCAATTCTCCTAAACCTATTGTACTTTTTCTTTTTCCCATAATGCTTATCACCTTCTAACATATTTTGTAATTTACTTTATGTATTGTCTGTTTTCTCTTCCTAAACATAAACCCCATGAAGGCTGTTCTTTGCTTTCATTCATTGATATATTCCATGGATACAAAATGATGCTTGGCACAATATTTTTTAAATAAATACTTGCTTAATGAATAAACCATTCCAGAAATTAATTTGACATTTTACTGTGACATTGAACACTCACATGCTTTCAAGTAATTCTACTTCAAGGTACATATACCCAAAAGAAACTTCAGCACACTTGTACTATGCAGTATATACAATCCAAAATATATAAGGAACTCCTACAACTTGATAGCAAAAACAAACACAAAACCCAATATTAAAAATTGGCAAAGGATGTGAATAGACGTTTCTCCAATGAAAACATCTGAATGGCCAATAGGTATATGAAAAAGTTCTCAATATCACTAATCATCAGGGACATGAAAATTAAAACTACATTGAGATATCTCCTCACACATGTTAGAATAACTATTATGAAAAAAAAATACAAAAGATAAGTGTCAGTGACATTGTGAAGAAATTGAAACCTTTGTGTCCTGTTGATGGGGCTGTGAAATGGTGCAGTCACTGTGGAAATAGTATAGAGGTTCCTCAAAAAATTACAATAGAACTACCACATAATTCAGCAGTACCGCTTCTGCATATATATCCAAAAGAATTGAAATCAAGATCTCAAAGACATATATGCATTCCCATGTTTATTGCAGCAGTGTTTACAGTAACTAAGATATGGAAATAAACCAAATGTTCATCAATAGATGATTGGATAAAGCAAATGTGCTATTTATCCAAAACAATACAATGTTATATGTCAATTATATCTCATTAAAAAAATAAATGAATGACTACATGGATTAATGAATAAATAAAAGAATACATAAGAAAAAAAGAGAAAATGTGTTATATACACACAATGGAATATTATTCAGTGTCAAAAATGAAGGGAGTCTTTTTTTTAAGTTTTTATTTAAATTCCAGTTAGTTAACATATAGTGTAATCTTAGTTTCAGGTGTAGAATTTAATGATTCATCACTTACATAAAACACCCAGTACTCATCACAAGTGCACTCCTTAATACCCATCACCCATTTAACCCATTTCCCCACCCACCTCCCCTCCACTAACTCTTAGGTTGTTCTCTGTAGTTAAGAGTCTCGTTCCTGGTTTGCCTTCTTTTTGTTTGTTTTTTGTCCCTCCCCCCCATGTTCATTTGTTTTGTTTCTTAAATTCCACATGTGAGTGAAATCATATGGTATTTGTCTTTCTCTGACTAACTTGTTTCATTTAGCATAATACATTCTAGCTCCATCCATGTCATTGCAAATGGCAAGACTTCATTCTTTTTGATGGGTAATATTCCATTGGAGATATATATATATATACCACTTCTTCTTTATCCATTCACCAGTTGATGGATATTTGGGTTCTCTCCATAATTTGGCTATTGTTGATAATGCTGCTATAAACATTGGGGAGCATTACCCCTTCGAATCAGTATTTTTTATCCTTCAGGTAAATACCTAGTAGTGCAGTTGCTGGGTTGTAGGGTTACTCTATTTTCAACTTTTTAAGGAACCTCCGTACTGTTTGTGCAGTAGAACTGCACGAGTTCTACTGACAGTGCAAGAGGGTTCCCCTTTCTCCGCATCCTCGCCAACATCTGTTGTTTCCGGGGTTGTTAATTTTAGCCATTCTGACAGGTGTGAGGTGATAGCTCATTGTAGCTTTGATTTGCATTTCTCTGGTGATGAGTGATGTTGAGCATCTTTTCATGTGTCTGTTAGCCATATGTAAGTCTTCTTTGAAAAAATGTCTATTCATGTCTTCTGCCCATTTCTTGATTGGATTATTTGTTTTTTGGGTGTTGAGTTTGATAAGGTCTTTATAGATTTTGCATACTAACCCTTTATCATGTATGTCATTTGCAAATATCTTCTTCCATTCCATAGGTTGCCTTTTAGTTTTGTAAATTGTTTCCTTTGCTGTGCAGAAGCTTTTTATCTTGATGTAGTCCCAATAATTTATTTTTACTTTTGTTTCCCTTGCCTCAGGAGACATATCTAGTAAGAGGTTGCTATAGCCAATGTCGAAGAGGTTGCTGCCTGTGTTCTCCTCTAGGATTTTGATGGTTTCCTGTCTCACATTTAGGTCTTTCATCCAAAAAATGAAGGGAATCTTGCTATTTGTGACAACATAGATGAGCCTGGAGGATATTATGCTAAGTGAAATAAGCCAGTCAGAGAAGGGCAAATACTGCATGATTCCACTTATATGAGGGATCTAAAATAGTCGAGAATAGAAATAGCACAGGAAATAGTCAAGTACAGGAAAATATGCAATGAATTTTAGTAACAACGTTGAGTGAAAAATGCAAATCCAAAAATCTTCGTATTACAATGATATAATACTCAGATTGCAGATTGGATCAGAGGAAGAATCCATAATAAATATTCATTGGATTAATGTAGTTTTTAGTGTGCTGTTTATGAACATCTTGTTCTTATGAAGAAAATAAGACAGAAAGAAGGGCATGCATGAACCAATGTGAATAATGTTTCATGAACTATAAGCTATTATAATAAGCAATTTATCTAATTCTTCCCACTTAAGTTCCAAAAAGAAAAAAAAAAGAATATTTTGAATTTGGGAAGAAATTGTCTATGTTCTCATTGCTTGTGCTTCAACTGTCCTTTCGTCTTCTCAGTGGAAGGCCTCAGGATGTTCAGAAATTATCTTCTACTTCCCTGTCTTGGGTGTCTCAGGTCTTACAGGAGAATGCTCAATTACCTACTTGAGTGAGGTTATGTCTGTGGTACAGAATCAACAAATCTCCAGGTGTGATCCAAAATATAAAAAGACCAAAACAGCATTCTATTCATGCAATTTCAAAAGTGGAAATTTGTTCTCAGCATGTAGATAACACAGTAAGAGAATTGGATTCAGCAATTAACTGTCTTTGTTTTTTTCAACTTATTTTAATTCAGTTAGTTAATATATAGTGTATCATTAGTTTCAGATGTAGAGTTCAGTTATTCACCCCTTGCATATAATACCCAGTACTCATTACATCATGTGCCCTCCTTAACTGTCTTTAAACTTTTAAGTTTTTAAGTCAAATGCAAAAGTAGTTTAATTTTAATGACAACAGATTTTCTAGTTTTTGAAAAAAACTTGAAAAAGTAGAATGAAGAATGACTAATCAACTACATCAGTAAATTAAAATGAAAATAGCAAGCAACATAATGAAATATATTTAAAAATCAAAATAGGTTACTTTGAAATTTTGTTAAATTTCAGTTGGGATATTTTGGCCACTAAGAACTTTCATTTGGCTTTCCAAATGGAAATGTTTGTTTTCTTGCTTTTAAAATATTAATGTGCATTTTAAAATTCAGCAGTATCTTTGTTTCTGAATTTTATTTTACTTTAGAGACATAATAAAGTAAATGTGATGGTGATGATGAAGGTAATATGCTGTTTAGCTATGACACTTTCTGAAAATAAGATTTTTAAAAATCATACTATCATGAAGGTGTGCACTAGTAAACCAACGAAAAATGGAATCCAGATCAAATAAAATTGGCATGGTCTAGGAAAAAGCCTAGCATTTTAGTCTTCATTATTAGTCATTTTTTTTTCTTACTAGGAGACACTTATGAAATATACATCTAATATTCATAAAGTCCCATGAGAATAGTAGGAGTTTGCATTTCCAAACATACTTAGCAATACATGAATAATATTATGCTGCAAATTGTATAATAGCAGTTATAATTATTTTATAATCAAAGGGTAGATGATAAATGGGAAAAGCCAAGTTTTTTGGCTAGGAAATATTTCTTCTTTCCATAGGGGATAGAAAATTTACCAATTTCCCTGGCTCTTTACTCTGTAAAAGGACTAGATAAAATGAACATGAAATAATTGTCTCGTGATAACAATATAAATATCATCAAGATTTAGTAAAATTTCTAATGAGGATATGGTTTATGATTTTATTAAGCATGTTAATTTTATGCAAGAATTTCCATCTTGATTTTGGACCACTAGTTAATTTAAAATGGATCCATATTTCAATTTTAATAAAACAATCTTACATTTCACACAGGAGTTGATTCCAATAGCTTATCAAAAATAAAATAGATCTGTGGCACCTGGGTGGCTCAGTCAGGCATCTGCCTTTGGCTCAGGTCATGATCCCAGGGTCCTGGGATCAAGCCCCACATGGAGCTTCCTGCTCAGCTGGGAGTCTGCTTGTCCCTCTCCCTCTGCCCCTCCCCTGTTTGTGTGCATCCTCTCTCTCAAATAAATAAATCAAATCTAATAAAAAATACAGGTTTGTTTGTTGTTCTTTCCTAGAGATGTGAGCCAAAATTGGCCTTGGTCATTATTATAATATGATTAATTCAGATGACACAGGTAAGCAAGTCAGCATTACAATCATTTATCACATTAAAAAAGTATTTTCTCATGTTTAAATTAAATATATAACAATCATGTTGTAATATGCTAAGAGTTCTTATTCTATCAGCTCAAAACCTTCTATATCTTTGCAGTGCATAATCCATTTGATATTGATAAACAACCTGCTGGTTTTTTCTTGTATTAAATGTAATTCCATTTTGGATCGATAAAGCTATAAGTCCACTAGAAAAAAGAGAAGAAAACAAAATCATACTGAGTTAACGAATTTGCATGCTCTGGGATGTTACCAGCTGCAGCTCTTAATAATAAATGAAGTCATCACTTTCAGCAATCTGGAAAATAAACTGAAATAATTATGTTTTCAGTTTTAATTTAACTGAAAAACAGTTAATGGGAGGGAACAAACATTCTCCCTACTGAAAAAAGCTGTAGTTCACTGGCAAGCAGGTCAAGTGTGCATTTTTACAGTGGCCTAATTTATTGGTATGCATGTTCACTGAAGTGAGGAAGACGTCAGAGGGCCTTAATGCAGAGACCCAGGAATAAGACTCAAAAAGCTCTGTATTCACGGTCACCAGATATTACTTAAAGACATTGTTTTGCGATTATTGAGTAGTTTCTCAGTAATTCTCTGACTTTATTTTATATTAATAGCTGACTTGTTGAATACTTAATCTCTAACTTGCTTTTCTGTTACATTAACTATCACATTTAATCCCTAAAATAATACCCAAGAGAAGGATTATGCTATCATTATCCCTATGTTAAATGTAAGGAAACTGAAATATATTCACTTGCCCAAGGTCACACAGTTAGTAAGTGACAGATCTTAGATTTCAATAGTCTTTCTGATTCCAGAGCCCAAGACTTTTTTACCTCTATGATACTAACGTCAAATGGGCTCATTATTAAATCCACTATTTACATTGTGGAATTAATATGTAGATTGCATATTTGGTTTAAGAAATGTTTTCAAGATAAACAAAGAAATTCTTTTTTTTAAAGATTTAATTTATTTTTTGAGGGAGAGGGGAGAGAAAGAGAGAGAGAGCACAAGCAGGGGGAGGGGCAGAGGAAGAGGGAGAAGTGGGGAGCCTGATGCAAGACTCGATCCTGGGCCCTGAGATCATGACTTGAGCCAAAGGCAGAAGCTTAATCAACTGAGCCTCCCAGGTGCCCCTAAAAGTGATTCTTTATGTCTGCAAGAGTATGGTAGCCACAATCTAAAGCCGTGAATATTTAAGATCCCAATATTCCAGAAGACATCACTAAAAGTATCTTGTAGGTAAGTTAAAATAGTTTCTTCTCTTGCTTTGGGTCACAGATCTCTGATTACCTGATGGAGGTAATGAACTCACTTCCCCTCAAAATCGTATATATATATAAATAAATGCATTCAATTATTTTGCATACAATTTTAGAGAGTTCTCTGAGCACCTGAAATTGACTCCCAGAATTGACAGGCAAAAAACAAAACAAAACAACAAAAACTGAGCTCATTAATTTAGCCAGAACTTTATGGCAGGAAAAAAAAAAAAAAAAGGATCTGTGATTTCTTTACCAGAAAGTCTTGTCAGTAACTCTTTCTTGTTCTGGTTCAAAATATATTCCAAATCAGTCTGCCTCTTCCTTCTTCCAAAGCTCTGTCTCAGACTGTAGCCACCGTTTGGCTACCCAGAAGACAACTCATTTGGTCGCAGTGTTTCCATTCTGCCCTCCTATAATCTCTTTGCACTTCAGCCAAAGTGATGTGTCTAAAATGTATCCCAAATCATATTACCCACTCATTAAGACTCTAGAGGCGTTTTAATGAACCCACAAGTACCAGGGTCTAAAGGACTGGTGCTCTGGCTAGTGCTGACTTCCCCAACCTTACCTGACACCCTGCTCTCCTGGTGTGCCCAAGCTCTAGCCCACTGGATTCTCCTTCTTCTCCACCTGCCAACCTTGTTCACATCTCAGGCTTCTGAATCTGCTTTTTTCTCTGGCATCAAGTACTTCCTCAATATTCTCATGGTCAATTTCTTCCTATAATTAAAATCTCAGCTGAAGTGTTTACTCCTGAGAAAGAAATTCCTTAATAATTCAATCAAAAGTACCCTGCTATCCTCCAGTCACTATTTCAATAATATATTTTATAGCAATTATTAATATCTGGTAAATTGTGCTTATTTATGATTATTTACATTGTTAGCCTTTTCTTCTCTTTCCACATACACATCCCTAAGTAGAATTTGACTGTTTTCTTCTTGCCATCCCTACCCACCTGGCACATAGTAGGTAGTCAATAAATGTCAGTTAAATCATTTCTCTAACTGAAACTATGTATCATGCAGCATTTAGACTAAGTCTAAACTATTAGCTTTCAAGTGTGTCCTGAACAAATGTGCTAAATGAATGGATGGTACCTTGTAGTAATTGTTTTATGTTGACATTTCTGAGATGAACAACTAACCTTTACAAATGGATTTAGGTTTACATACAGTCCTCTAATTTGTTTTACAATTACCCCTTTTAAAGAAATGACTTAAGGAATTTTACTTAAAAGCTTGACATTTCTGTATATCTAAAGAGAACATAAGATTCTCTGTATTTTTCCTATCTAGCTCCTCTTGTCAAGTTTTTTTTTCCGCTTATGTGAAATATAAAACAAACATTGCTGAACATTGTTTAGTATTGCTACTTAGATGCCATACAATCAGTCTCAAGTATTTGGAACTAGTAAAATAAAAATTTAGAATTATACTGGTTTTTAAGTGCTAGAAAAACAATAACATATATAGCGTACTTCTGTTTTCTTAAATCCATTATAAAATATGGGTAAGACAAGCATACTTTCACTCTCAAAGTATTCCAAAATAGACAGCAAGTTATGTGCTAACTGTAAGGATGGGCAATATTAACTTTGGTAGCATTATTTATTAAATAGTAAGAAAGGACAATGATAGTATCTACTTTTATAGGTTGCTGGAAGGATTAAATGATTTAGTGTGTGTAATATACTTAGTAAGGTGCTTGGCATCTGATATGTGTGAAATAAATGTTAGCTATCATCCAGTTCTGATGGAAAGGATAGATCAGTAAATGTTGCCCAATTAGGTAGAATAACAGCATTTAGTAGACTCAGAAGTACTGCCCCATCATAGGTATCTTTTACTATTTAGCTGTATTCAGTTTTCACCTGATGTTTCCAGGTTCCCTGGTTTTAATTTGTAAATGGGAGCCAAACTACCCAGACTACCTGTAGTCCTTTAAAATGATTGCTTCCCTTATACGCAGATTTTTCTGGCATTTGACTTCACTAGGAACAGGTTATGCTGAACAAGGTTCTTTGGAAAAAAAGATAACATTGATATATTACTTGGTTAGGAATATAGGACTACAGTTTTCTTTTCATGTGGGGAGGGAATTGGATTTTGAAGAGTGCGAGAACCAGAAGACAGATCACGTGTTTGAGTAGAGGCGTTGTGCTTTGGGCCTCTAGTTTTAGAATGGAATTTATTTATGTTAGGTGAATCTGTTTCAGATATAATAGACACAACTGAAATGTTTCAGATGTAATAGACACAACTGAAATGTAAGTGCATGTATTATATCCCCAACCAACACCAAGGGCTGTACTACTCATATGTTTAGAAACATTGTGTTTTATGGTGAAAAAGGTTTTGGGGATTCCTGTCTTTGTGACCTTCAAGATATTAAGCAATATTTAAGAAATACAACTCTTGTTTTACTTTAAGGGAAACACAATTTTATATCTTTCAGTTTATACATAGGGATTTCAATTATTAAATTCGAAGCAGTTTACTTAAGGTTCATTGGAAATGTCCTTGGTAGTAGAAACATAATTGGTCAGGAGATCCTCACTCTTGAATATGTCTGTGTGAAGGTTCATTATTTATTTCAGAATGCTAAAGGTATTATAGCCTTTTCTTCATTTATAAATAAATTGCAAAAGAATTTTGGAAAACATTGTTGATTTATATTTGTCTTTTCGTATTCATTAGTTATCTAGTTCTAGATGTGTTCTTCTGTACATAGGACTTTTTTGGGGGGGTGAAATCTACAGAACTATCTTGATCATTGATAGAGAACACAGTAAATTCCTTTACTCCCAAATTTTGTCTTAGGACAAAAAATTTTCAATGCTTATTTTTAGTCTATATTTCCTCAGACTATTTTCTTTCACTAGTGTATTAAATATTTCAATTTAATTTTTTTAATATATAAAAATTGTCAGAGTGGCAAATATGCTGTACTTAGATTGTGCATTACTGTGCAAAAGTAGATCCATAAGCTGAATTCACAATCAGTTTCTCTGGCTTGGATTTCTAATACTTTCTATAGAATAAAGCAAAAAGTGGAGATCATTTACCATTTAATTAGTTGTGAAATACTCTGAACCAGTGGGAAAATACCTGATTTGTGAATGACAGAAATCCTATATGATCGCGAACAGTTGGAAGATGACCATTTGTCATAAAACGGTGTTACAACAAAAACTGGTGTCAGATATTCTGAAAGTGACTGATAAAATAACAGCCAAAGCAATGAGACTCCTAAGAAATAACATGTGTGATATAGGTTGTCAAATAGTAAGTTCTACATGAGATTGGATTTATACATCCAACAAAATCAATAACTTGTTGTTTACTGAATGGATTACTGAAGAGTTAGATTCCATTGAAAAGCAACCAGAAAAATGTAGTATTTACCACCTTATAAAAATCAGTGGGTTATTTAAGATATAAACTCTCTTCAACATTAAAGACTGAAAAAATTGCTGAACCTCTATCCAGTTATTTTTAGTGTATAACCTGAAGCCAACATATCAAGTTACTACAGGCTAGTTTTAGAGATGATTATCAGTTTGGATCATTCATTTGTTCATTGATCAAATAATTACAATAATAAATATAAAAGATGCGGCATTTACTGTACAAAACCCTGGAGATCCAGTATGACAGAATAACTTACTTTCTTCAGATAATACGGAATGCTTCATGGCTCAAATGGCATACTAAAAATACAGCCTTAAAATAGGGTTTAGTGTTTAAATTTTCTCAAGTTGTTTGACATTTTTTTCAGCTTTCTTATAGGAAGAACTGATTGACAAGGCAACTAGGCAAATGAGCATTTACCGTGTGTGAGACGATATGTTAAATTGTTCCTCATTACAACCCTAGGTCAGTTTTATTAGTCAGAATAGGGTAAACTACTTTACCAAAGGCTCAAACCCAAAAGCTCAGTTGAATAGTCAAAGGATAATACTGCCCGTAGGTGGGCAGCTGCTCTCCATGCAGTGATTCATCTGCTCTCAGCTAGTGGAAGGAGAGAGAAAGTATGGTGGAAAAATATCCTGCTTAATAATCTTGGCTCAGGGCGCCTGGGTGGCTCAGTTGGTTGGGCAACTGCCTTCGGCTCAGGTCATGATCCTGGAGTCCTGGGATCGAGTCCCGCATCGGGCTCCCTGCTCGGCGGGGAGTCTGCTTCTCCCTCTGGTCCTCCTCCTCTCATGCTCTCTGTCTCTCATTCCCTCTCTCTCTCAAATAAATAAATAAAATCTTTAAAAAAAAAAAAAAATCTTGGCTCAGAAGAGACCAACTTTACTTTTGTTCAGATTCCATCAGTAAGAACTAGTCACATAGCCATACCTGGTCGCAATGGGAACTGAGAAATGGAGTCTGTAGATGGGCAAACATTTCCCAGCAAAACCTGATGAACATAGAAGGGGAGAAAGCTGAATAGCCAGCCTACCTGCCTAGTATGTGTTAATATGACAGACATTTTACTGATAAGGAAAGTGAGTTATTGAATTTTTAGGAAACCTGCTTAAGATTACCCAGCTAATAAATGGTACATTTAGGACTTTCATTGACAATGTGCTGCCCTTTCATTTCGTTTTTCTTAATTGCCAACTACTACTTTAATTATATCAAATTGCAAGTTACTTCTTAAATTCCCTTAAATTTTTTCTGTGTTTATATTTTGTGTTTTCCTAACTAGCTTTTATACTTCATAGCAGAGACTCTGCCTTTTTCCATTTTTGTAACACTAATATTTTTTTTGTGGCTCTGAGATCACTTCAACTTACAATTAATGTTCAGTACATCTTATGTGAATGTCTGATTACAGGTTAATGTTAGACTTAATTTAGAAACATAAGGCATGATATAGGAATTGATGTAAGAAAGGAATAGAAATAAAGGCTGAGTTCAGTGTCTTGGCAAATTTTCAGAAATAAATTACAGTGCAGCAAGTTAAACTATAAACACAAACTCTGATGTAACCAAGGAATTGATGCATGTGATGTAAAATATAACAGGATTTTTTTTCTTTTGGTGTCATTTGAAAAGGTTCTTTCTGTATAAGCTGCTAATATTGTGTGATGTATGGGGAATGGCTGCTGCAGAGTGTTTAAGCTGATTTTTAAATGCATCAGAGTCTGAAGTAAATGAGTAATAGCCATATTTTTATGTCGTTTACTTCCAAAAAACAATAGAAATATTTTTCCAACCCAAAGGAACCCAATTTATTACGCAGATAGTAATAAAAACACATTGTAGTTAAAAGTGCTCTGATAACCAGATGTAGTGGTTAACTTAGTGGATATTGCATAAAAATATTTTATATTACATTTCCCCTCCAATTTCTGTAGAATATTTTGAATGTAGATCCAAATAGGGGAACGTGTTAAATATGTTCTTTTGGAAGGGAGAGATCAGATAACAGACAAGATCATATCACACTTGTAGAATTTGTGGGAAATATTTAAGAAAAAAAATAGATGAACCACTTTAAAATTTTTCAGGTTGACTGCATGTTGAAAAGATAAAGAGGTAAAACTTGGAATGAAATAAATGCTGCCTTCTATATAGGACATCAGGAAAAGTCTTTATAAAAGACAAATCTAAGAGGTGCCTGGGTGGCTCAGTTGGTTAAGAGCTCAGCTCATGATCCCAGGGTCCTGGGATGGAGCCCTACATCAGGCTCCCTGCTCCATGGGGAGCCTGCTTCTCCCTCTCTCTTTGCCTCTCCCCCTGCTTGTGCTCTCTCTTGCTATCTCTGTCACTGTCTGTCTCTATCAAATAAATAAAATCTTAAAAAAAAAATAAAAGACATATCTAAGTCTAAATTTATTTTGACACATTAAAATATATGTTCACTATTTTGGTGAATTTAGAATTTTCTTTAAAGATTGCTTCCAAGTATTTAACATACTATTTCCTCAAATTTAAGCACTTACATATATCCTTTGAAATTTTTACCATTTTGCAAACTGCATTATTTGCTAAATATTGTATTTAAATCAACTTTCCTTTTTTGACTTAAAGAGATTTAAAATTAAACTTTATATCATGACTTTAAATAAAAAAATCAATTTCCACAAATCATATGTAAAAGTTAATAATTATAAAACTAAAACAATTTTAGTTTTATTATTTTAACTTCTAATCCTTAGATTTATTTAATAATTATTAAAATTTTGCCAGATAAATATTACCTAAAAAACATATTAATAAGTCTAGAAAGGTGTTTAAGACAAATAGACAACAAAGTGAGATTTTCTCTCTGAATTAGAGAGATTGAAGACAATACTTTTCTCACTGTTTAATTTTTAACATTAACAGATATATATAATATCATTTTTTGCCACCAGCAGCATGATGCCACGTATTGGAATGTATCAAGAAAATGTACTGAAGATTTTATTGGTATGGAAAGCATTGGTATTCCTTAGGGGATTTGACTACAGCTTAAGCTTTTGTATTACTGCTACAGAGAAAGTTGGTTTACTTACCGACAGTAAAATAGGTTGTGAATTTTTGCTACAGCCATTCTCTCCATTTGAAGTTTCTTCACTCCCATGTCTACCTGTTAAACACGTCTTCATTTTTTAAAAAAAAACTTATTATTTTTTAAAATTTATTTGAGAGAGAGAGAGCATGCACACAGAGGGGGAAGAGAGGGAGAGAAAGAGGAAGACAGAGTCTCAAGCAGACTCCACGTTGAGTGCAGAGCCCAACGCAAGGCTCCAGGCAGGGCTCGGTGCCAAGACCCCAAGATCACAACCTGTGTGGAAACCAAGAGTCGGAGTCTTAACCGACCGTGCCACCCAGGTGCCCCAAACACTTCTTCATCTTTTAATCCCCATATTTAGAGTCACCTCTTCCAAGAATCCTTTCAGGATCACAATCAGCGAAACACCTCTTCTTGATTTGTGGCTATTGTCCTGGACTCTCACCTTATTTAGTGTATGCCCCAGAGTTCTCTCATTTTAATTATTATTACTCATAGTGCATTAAAATAAGCTGACATGCAACTGGTTGACTCCACTCTGCCCCATTTCTGCCACAGTAGCATCTGAAAGACACATGTAGTGCATGATTTTTACTTCAAAGTGCCGGTAAAACTGGAAGACAACCAGTAACAATTTGTGTCTTTTCCCCTTCTCTTTCCAAGCACAAAATAACGAATGCTTCTCTTTGCGGGCAGTGGGAAAGAATAAGAAAAAAAATCTTCTAGGCCCCTGCTGGACACTGACGGGAAAGTCTGTTGTGTCATGGCCCATTTCACAACCTGTATGATACAGGAGGCTACATAGAAGCGGCAGCAACAACAGAAAATTCTAGGTTGGGTGTAGGAAATATGAGCAAGAAACAGGGGCTGAGCCTCCTGTTTTAGAAAGTAAAGAGATTCTGAATGTTCTTGCTCAGTGGTTTTGCCATTTATTGTTTGACATAAATACATAACTATTAAAATATGCATTTATTTTGTTTGTTAATATTTTTACATTCTGACAAGTCAAAAAATATAATTGCTTGTTTAATAAGATATTAGATACCAAAGACCCATTTCACAAGAAAACTAATGAACATGTAACTTGCTCAAAATGTTTGCTTACATTTAACATCTGTCATGGGCCTTATGGAGATATCAATGGCCCATGAAAATAAAAAGTCCCAAATCTGCTGAAAAGGCATCAGCATTTACTTCAAATGTAAGTACTCATTTTAAGAAGATGTTGTTCCAGAAGATGGGTAATTAACTCATGGAACTGTAGAAGATGTATTTATGGAGCTCTCTCTAAACCGTGGCTTTTTATTTAGAGCAAATAGCTATTCTTCTAAAATAATTTCACTAATTTTTTTTTAAGGTTTCTTTCACATGTACAAAAAACAAAACAGTCCACTTTTAACGTGCGGGAAGAAGAAGAACTTTAGAAACAGTTAAAAGATAGTGTTTTACATCAGCAATGACTTTTTGGTCAATAATACCAGAGAGAAAATCAGTTGACTTAATTTACTGTTTTCATTTCATGAAATCGAAGTAAAGCTTTTGGAACTTCATTCTATATAAGGTGAAATATCTGACATTATTATGAATGCTACTGTAAATTCAGTTAAGAAATTGAATGTTGAACATAAAATTAGTGATTTTGTGGTGAAAATTTAAATACAAATTTCGATGGAGCACAATGTCATGGAAAACCTGTTTTCTTATCAAATTCAGAACTCTTGGAATAGTAATGTGATTTGATTTTGATTATGGTGCTCATACAAATTCATAATTGTGTAGAAACAAACTGTGATATTTCACCAATCAAAATAGGATTGTCAATAATTGCAAGAATTTTTTTAGTATATACTTTTAAGTAATTGAACTAAAATATTTTACAATGAAGCTGATACTAAATACCAAAAAATTACTTTAGCATAACAATATTTGATTTTTTTTTCCTTTTCAAGTTTTTATTTAAGCTCTAGTTATTTAACATACAGTGCAGTATTGGTTTCAGGAGTAGAATTTAGTGATTCATCACTTACATACTACGTCCACTCATCACAAGTGCCCTCCTTAATACCCATCCTCAGCTAGCCCATCCCCCAACCACCTCCCTCCATCAACCCCTCAGTTTGTTCTCTATCATTAAGAGTCTCTTATGGTTTGTTTCCCTCTCTTTTTCCCCCTTCCCATATGTTCATCCATTTTGTTTCTTAAATTTGACACATGAGTGAAACCATATGCTATTTGTCTTTCTCTGACTGACTTATTTCGCTTAGCATAATACACTCTAGCTCCATCCATGTTGTTGCAAATGGCAATATTTCATTCCTTCTGATGGCTGAGTAATATTCTCATTGGGTAAATATACCACTTCTTCTTATGCATTTATCAGTTGATAGATATTTGGGCTCTCTCAATAGTTTAGCTACTGTTGATAATGCTGCCATAAACACGGGGGTGCATGTACCCCTTCAAATCTGTATTTTTGTATCTTTTGGCTAAATACCTAGTAATGCAATTGCTAGGTCATAGGGTAGTTCTATTTTTAGATTTTTGAGGAACCTCCATACTGTTCTCCTGAGTGGCTACACCAGTTTATATTCCCACCAGGAGTGCAAGAGGGTTCCCCTTTTTCCACATCCTTGCCAACATCTGTTGCTTCTTTTGTTCTTAATTTTAGCCATTTTGACAGGTGTGAGGTGGTATCTCATCATGGTTTTGATTATTATTTCCCGGATGGTGAGTGACGTTGAGCATCTTTTCATGTGTCTGTTAGCCATCTGGATATCATCTTTGGAAAAGTGTCTATTCATGTCTTCTGCCCATTTCTTTTTTTTTTTTTAAAGATTTTATTTATTTATTTGAGACACAGAGAGAGAGCACAAGCAGGGAGGAGGGTCAGAGGCAGAGGGAGAAGCAGACTCCCCACCGAGCAGGGAGCCGGACGGGGGACTCGATCCCAGGATCTTGAGATCATGACCCGAGCTGAAGGCAGAAGCTTAACCAACTGAGCCACCCAGGTGTCCCTTCTGTCCATTTCTTAACTAGATTATTTGTTTTTTAGGTGTGGAGTTTGATAAGTTCTTTATAGATTTTGGATATTAACCCTTTATCAGATATGTCCTTTGCAAGTATCTTCTCCCATTCCACAGGCTTTTAGTTTTGTTGATTGTTTCCTTCACTGTGCAGAAGCTTTATATTTTGATGAAGTTCCAATAGTTCAGGTTTGCTTTTTGTTTCCCTTGCCTCAGGTAAGAAGTTGCTGTGGCTGAGATCAAAGAGGTTGCTGCCTGTGTTCTCCTCTAGGATTTTGATGGTTTCCTGTCTCACATTTAGGTCTTTCATCCATCTTAAATTTATTTTCATGTGTAGTGTAAGAAAGTGGTCCAGGTTCATTTTTCTGCATGTTGAGATCCAGTTTTCCCAAAACCATTTGTTAAAGTGACTGTCTTTTTTCCACTGGATATTCTTTGCTCCTTTGTCGAAGATTAGTTGACAATAACAATATTTGATTTCTATCTTTGCTGCTCATTACCAATTGGGTTTTTAAACTATTGAGCCTTTGATGAACTTTTTAAAATAATCCAAGTGTCTTAAAATAATATTAAACTTATTTTATGGATTAGTGTTCTAAATTTGTTTGCATTTGGCCAAAATCATTTGGAAACCTATAACCAATAAATGATGCACTAACAATCTTCAGCTTTTAGAGCTTTTAGTAGGTTACAATTACTGCAAATGATACTTGAAAATAGGAAATCATTTGCTATCTACTAAAGCAAAGAGGAAGTGAGCAAATTAAATGATGGGAACACATATATGAGATGTAGCTTTGAAATAGAGTAATTGTTATTACATATTGATTTGTCTTAAGACTCTTTTGAAGGAACTCTTATGCTTAATTGAATAAATTTATATTCTATGCCAAAATTGAATTAACTTGAGAGGCCCTCCCTATGATTTTGCAGCATCTAACTTTTATGAAATTTTAAAAAGTAAATATGGAGGGGCGCCTGGGTGGCTCAGTTGGTTAAGCGACTGCCTTTGGCTCAGGTCATGCTCCTGGAGTCCCAGGATCGAGTCCCGCATTGGGCTCCCTGCTCAGCAGGGAGTCTGCTTCTCCCTCTGGCCCTCCCCCCTCTCGTGCTCTCTCTATCTCATTCTCTCTCTCAAATAAATAAATAAAATCTTTAAAAAAAAAGTAAATATGGAATTTATTATCTAGTTTGCTTATGCAATGTAATAAGTTTCTCTGAGTGAAAGCAAAAATACAGGTACATTTGAAATTGTGTGGGTTGAAATAGGTATCCATTTCAATATAAAAAAAAAATAGAACGGGGTACCTGGATGGCTCAGTCAATAAGCATCTGCCTTCGGCTCAGGTCGTGATCCCAGGATGCTGGAATCAAGCTCCGCATCGGGCTCCCTGCTCAGCAGGAGGCCTGCTTCTGCCTCTCCCACTCCTCCTGGTTTTGTTCCCTCTCTCGCTGTGTCTCTCTCTGTCAAATAAATAAATAAAATCTTTAAAAAAAAGTAGAAGTGAGAATACCCTCCATTGACCAAAATCTTTACTGGGTTTCTGTTACCTCAGTGTCTATAGAGAGATTATTTTCTCAAATAAGATTATGATCTTCAGAAGAGGTTCAATTAAATAAGTCAGCCATTTTAAATTTATTAACCACAAATGCAATTTTGAAGACAATTGCAGACAAATTTATGAAAAATAAAAATAGAACATTTATTCTTCAGAAAAGTAGCAGATAGGACATTAGAATAAGATCCATTTTTGAAACTCATTGAAGATTATGAATACTTACCAAGAATAATTCTTTTGCTTATGGAATTTATTAGTGAGTTTTAAAAACTATTAGTTGAAGTATATGTGTACAAGAGCACAAATAATATGCATACAACTCCATAGAGTTTCACTGATTGAACTCACTGATGTAACCAGGAAACAGATAGAAAAAAAAAAATTACCGGAACCACATAAGACCTTCTATGGCCCCCTCTACTCACAATGAAGTCATAGATTTGTTTTGCCAGTTTTGGAACTTTAAAGAAATAGACTCATACAGCATGTAGTTATATTATCTGGCTCTTTATCTCAATATAATGTTTTGAGTCACCCGTATGTATGCTTGTAGTTAATTCACTCTCATTGCTCTGTACATTTGCATTATGTGAATACCAAAATTTATTTACACATTCTAATTTTGATGGCCATCTTGGTAGCTTTCAGTTTCGGCTATTAGAAATAGTGCTATTGTGACTATTTTAGTGTTGTTTTTGAAAACATATGTATGCATTTTTGTTGAGTATATAAGTAGAACTACTGGGTCATAAGGTCATATGATTATAGCTATGATTGTAACCATTTTATACAACCACCACAAATAATAAAACAATTTTGTAAGCCAATATATAAATATTTAAAATTTTGTGACTTAATTTTAAGGCCACTTGCCCTCTCAGAATTGTCCCAATTTGAAGAACAAATAAATGATCACATTAATGATAACGTCCCACGTTATCAGTCTTTAAGCGAAGAAAATATTTTGTCAAGTGTGCTTTCCATTTCCCAAATAAAAGGACACATTTTTTTTACTATTAACAAAATATATATGCAATTTGAAATTTGCTTTTAATGTAATTCAAGTTGAGTACAGGTCAAGATGGGGCATAAGCAGAAAATATAACATTCCTTGTCATTGCTAAACTTCTTTTCCAAATAGTGACAAAATCCAATTTCAAGCACATGATTAAATGCACAAAAGTAATACAAAAAATAATTTAAAACTGAAATGATTCTCCTTTAAAATCCATTTTATTTAATGGACAAATGATAATATTGAAAAAGAAATAACATAATTCAACATTCTGAATTTTAAAATTTCCCATATTTGAAAATATAGCTTAAAATATTATTGTGGCAAGTATAATTTAACATTGCATTATTGTTTTGTATAGCATTCAAAATGCTTTTCATAAATGCGTTGCAAAATAAAAGACTCCTATTCAAAGATTTTTTGTGAAGTATTCTTATAAACCTTTATAATTAATTTTTTTGTACTTTTAGCTTTTTTTCTCCTTACTAAATAAGTAAAAATCTTTTGAGACAATAATTATTTAGCTAAGTACGTTGGAAATATCCAAGTTTCAAGCTTCTTTCTGGGAAGTGAAGTGCTCCGAAGTCAATGGGTTTATATTTTAATGTGTTTTATATTTTAATTCTCAAGGGGTTCCAAAAATGGCAAATACAACATTATTCAGTTACTTCATAGTTTTCAGTGTTAATTGACATGGAGGGTTCTCACTTTGAGGGGAATGGTGAACTGTTTAAAGGAGAGTGAAGCCATCCCACTTGAGGAACATCAAGTTCCCACACAACAACCTGCACAACTTTTGATGCTATACCTATGGGTTTGATATCTTTTACTAAAATTTTGGCAAAACTTTAACTGGGTCGATATTGCCCTTTAGAAGGGCATGTGAATTTTAATCCTGATTTAGACTACTTTTATGTGTATAATTCTAAAATGTTTTTCTTTTCTTTAAATTGCTACGAGCCAGGGTGCCTGGGTGCCTCAATTGTTAAGTGTCTGCCTTCGGCTCAGGTCATGATCCCAGGGTCCTGGGATTGAGCCCCACATCGGGCTCCCTACTCGGCGGGAAGCCTGCTTCTCCCTCTCCCACTCCTCCAGTTTGTGTTCCCTCTCTCGCTGTGCCTCTCTCTATCAAATAAATAGTAAAATCTTTAAAATAATTAATTAATTAATTAATTAAAATGCTACAAGCTATAAAGCCCTAATGAATCTGTTCATTCATTTAACCAATATTAATTGTATGTGTTAAACACTACTTAGGAATTGGGACTATAGAGATGAAGTAGACAACAATTCTAGAGGGAGGAGGCAGATGGGAGCCTACATATGTTATGAAGAAAATAAAATGGCAGTATGAGAGAGGATGGACTACATAATTACTTGCATGGTGAGAGGGTTACAAAGGAAATAACATTTGAGATCTTCCAAATCATAGCAGTTAAAGCAAAGGATGCTTTCAATTTCTTAGGTTATTTTAATGAAAACAAAAAATGTTATATGATCATTCTAGTCAGATAATAAACAAATTATTAGTAGGAGAAACTATGTTTAGTTTTGGTAATGTAAGTTAGAATACTATAAGCCGATTACTCAACAACATGCTTCTGCCAGCCCTTTCAAAATTTTATAAGTAATTATCTCTTTTTCTTTAAATATGCACTTATTAAATACTTTTAAGAATTACAGCATACTTTATTTTACCATTGTTGAATCTTAATGCATATTAGACTATTAAATATCTAAGAAGTCCTGCAGTAGAAAAACCTAGTTAATGTTTTTTAACTCATAATTTTCCAACTGTATTTGAACTTTTTTTTTTTTTAAGAAAACACCTCTTAAAATCCTTAGAGAACTTGTAGTCTATGAGATACATTTTGGGACATGTTGGAAACACGTCTATATCACCAGCACTGAAAGATTAGAAAAATTTTAGTCACAGTAGAATGGCTAGAGGTACATTTCAGACTATATCTAAGAAGAAAAAAAAGATTGTTTAATCTTGAATGGATTTTGAAGGAATTGGGCTTAAGACATTGATATTTACTGATAAGTGACATGAACAGATATCATTGAGCTGTCATTTAGTTCTATGTTTAGCTCTTGTGTCTTGAATAGTTCATCTCTACCAGCAAGGAAATGTGACCTGAGAAGCAATTCTTTTTTATTAAATATTTATACATATATTTAATAAATATTATATAGTAAACATATATATTCATATGTATTTACTCAGCTTTTTATTCAAATAAATTATGAGTTAAAGTGGAATATCTTATGGCAAAGAATATCAAGGACTTAGTTCCTTTAAATATATTTTGTATAAAATTAGTTTAAGGAGTTTCCTTATTTTTTTTAGCATTTATTTATGAAAGGTTTGCATAGCCATAATACCCTTCCTATGCTAAATATGCTCTTATTTTGGAAGCCCTGCAGGATTAATCATAGTTAAAGCTTGCATGAGAAGAAGAGAGTTAGGCCAATATTCCATTCCAAAGCTCTTTTTTTGGCATTGTTTGGAATATGTGCAGCATCCATTTTGTTCCAATTAGTATTGGAATTTTGTTCCAATTAGATTGCTTCACTCGAGTAATCAGCTGAAACTTTATTTCTGAAAAAGGATTAAAGGAGTTCAGAACAAGTCTCCCCAAAATGTGCCACATTGGCATGTGGATTATTTTGAGTTGAAGCCAGTTGAGACTCTGCAGGCTCATATGAATGTTTTGCCCCTCCATTACTACTGTAACAATCTAAATTGGGGATCTTTCCCAGAATCAAAGTTATTACCAGAGATAAATTTTACCTGAGCGATCCATCTGTATGGCAAGACAAACATGTAATTACCCAACGTCTGCTCTTCTTACTGCCTTGTGAATTGTCCTTCTCCCTTTTGAAGCCCCAGGTCCCTGTCTTATTCCTTAGCTTAGGATAGCACATATATACCTCACTTTAACTTTTTGTCTTGGAATCTCTCATGTATGTGGGTTTCCAGTACATGTGAAATTAAATTTGATTTTTTCTTGTTAATCTGCCTCATGTTAATTTAGTTCTTAGACCAGCCAGAAGAAGCTTAAAAGAATAGAGAATTTTTTTTCCTCCCCAACACTATAGCCAGTAGAACCTGGGTTTTGATAGGCATGAACTAAATGATGGAGGCTATGTTGAGGATTTCAAATTCAATCCAAGGATCAAAGGAAAGACACTGCCAATTCACATAAAGTGACATGATCATATTTGCATTTAAAAATAATCTTGCAAGGAATAGATAGCATTGATTGAGGGAAAATAGCAAACTGAACCTTTATATTGTCCTTCAACTTGCTATTTTTCCCTCAATTTGGTTATAGATCTTCTTCCCTGCCTCCTTTCTCATTTTAAGCAGAAAATCTTCAATCACTTCTCCACTTCTTATGAAAGCTACATTCATCAATACCAGCATATAGAAGAGCATCAAAGAAGAAAGAAGCAGATTTTCAGTATTGGGGAACAGGAGTTACTTATAGGCAGGGACCGTAGACATAGGGGACAGGGAATATGAATGCAGTAGTAGTAGACAATGAATGTTTCAAAGCTTAGATTTTTAAATTTTTAAAAACCACTGCTCACACCAAAGGATGAGAATGTTAAATTTAGGAAGTAATACTATATTAATATCATATTTTAAATTTTTGACTGTGAAAGAAAACGGTTTGAAAAGGTAAGGAGACAAATAGGACAAAGAGTAAGAAAAATTATTTTTAAATGATACTACTTTATCCTGAATGGTATTTTTGATATGTGGATTCTTATGTTGGCTCACAAAGCTGAAGATAAATTATATTCCAGTTGATTAATAATTTTTGCTAAACTCAGAGTATTTTTAGTATTCAAATGGATTTTATCAATTTTGCAGTAAATTGCAAACTACAAATTTATTGCTTACTCTTCATTTCATCTCATGTACATCATGACCAAGTAGAACAAATGGTTTAGAAGAAAGGAATAATTATCCTTTAAATTGTATTCATGATTTTAATTATTTTCTTAAATTGTTTTATTATGCAAAATTTTTTGCTTTGATTGTCTCAAAGAAGAGATTTATTAAGCCATACATTTTATATGAGATAGAAGATATAGATTTTATATATATCTAAGAAATTCAATGCATTTCACTTGATAATTGACATTCGTGGTGCTAAAGTTTTTCTTACACAGCTTTACTTTGAAAAATAACTATAAGCTTTATAGGGGCAGAAAAGTTTTCCTTTCTTCCCTTCTAGGGTCTTTGGCTGACTGATCTAATAATTAAATTAATAAAAGATAGAGTAACGGGAGAAAAACAGAAGTTTAATAACATGTATACCTCCTGTATAAGTGGGAAAGACCCTGGAAAACTGAGTAACTCTCTAAAATGGCCAAAGCAAACAACTTAAATATCATTTTCAGCTAAAGACAAAAGAACATGTGTGTGTGCTGAAGGGGTGCTTTTGGATGAGAAGGACAGTTATGGTAGGTTACCAGGAAAAGCGCAGTAAATAAAAGAAAGATTATAATGCAAATTTAAGTCCTTGCCTTTTTTGATAACAGTTTCTAAAGAATTAGATATATCCTCTTCTTCCTAGTATGCAAAGGAGATCCCCTTACAAATGAAGATTTCCCTTCTAAAATGTAGATGTGTCTTACAAAAGGGTAACTTTTATTCACTTTTCAGAGCTTCACTTGTGCCTGATGTTTCTTAAAAATAGCTATTAAAAAAATCAATATGCCAAAGAGGCGTATTTTGGGGTGGTATATTTTGCTCCCCTTCAGCTTTATCAAATTAATAAATCATCTTTTATACCTTATTTTCATTTTTGTACATAGACTATAATTTTAACATCAAGTATTATGTGAAATATGTTTAATTCATTCATTTTTATCATTTAATTAGGACTCTATTAGCAACACAAAATTAAATATGCACCAAAATAAACTAATATAAGCATTTTTCAAGAGATATCAATAATATGGGGATAGATGAGAGGATGGTAGGCATCCTGAGAAGCATAAGTACCTGAAGAGACAAGCTCTGTGCTAAATTCCTATTTGAAAACCACATCCAGGTTAACAACTATGTGCCTCATTTGAAGGAAAAAGGACATAACAATTTAAGAATACTAGTGTTATGGGATAAAATTATCAATTATTATGAAGAGAGAAACATTTTCCTTAAATTTTTTTTTTCCATTTTCAGTAATTCATCATGTCAGGATATTAATTTAAAAAGATTCATGATCTTGTCAGCAAAGCCTCACAAAGCATGAAGAAAATAGAAGGGAGTCATTATGTAGCCGTATAAAAAATTTAACCAGACTGTTTTTCAGATTTGCTTATACTCAGTCTTAGGCGTGAAGCATTTAGTAGGAGGGGATATTTAGTGGGGCATCTTTTCAGTGATCTCACCTGAGTTTCTATAGCTGAAAGTAATGGCTTTCTTCTCTACATTTTCAAAGCATTTGGTCTTACCTATTTGATTGTGTGTGTGTGTGTTTATTTTAAAATTGAAGTCCACATCTATATAGTTAATTGCATTAATTTTAAGTGTATGGCTGGAGGAATATTAACATACGATTTTTACACATGAATATACCTATCTAACCACTACCCAGATCAAGGTATTGAACTCCAGAATATTCCCCTAATCTGTGCTCCATCCCATGGTATCTTTCTTCAGATACAACAAATATTCTGATATCTATTGTGATAGATTTGTTTCACCTATCCTTGAAGCTAAAATAAATTGAATACATTGGATGTGGGGAAACAAAGGCAGACAGAAAATTATTAAATTTCCTTACTACCTACAGCCTACTGACAAGTCCTTGAAACAGGCAGAGTGACATTCCTCTAGGGACTCAACTGCCTTGACATTAATACTTTCATAAGAGCAAAAGGCAATCCGAGCCTGAACCCCAACCCCCAGGATCCTGTAAGTCTACTTTAACATATAAAAATTCCTTTGGAAACTTCCTTTATCTCTAAACTCCCCAAGATATGTGTTGGCAATCATCCCCCAAGCATATGGCCCACTGATATATATCTGAAGGGTCTCATGACTAAGGTTTTATTAGATGGTGATAAATAGCTAGCCCTCTCAGGGTCCTGGAAACCTTGCTTCCAAAATTCCTTAGAGACTTATGCTTTCCCTAACCCCCTCCCAACTTGAAAGTATATAATGGGCCACTCTTCAGGACCCCAGTGCAGCTCTTTCTGCCCACGGATCCTGTCCCCATGCTTTAATAAAATCACCTTTTTGCACCAAAGACGTCTCAAGAATTCTTTCTTGGCCATTGGCTTCGAACCCTAATGTTGTCTTTCCTACATCATCATTTAGCATGTATGGCTTCTTCCAATCAAAATTATGTATGTGAGATCCATTTGTGCTCTTGTTGTTTTCACGAATTGGTTCCTTTTTATTGCTGTATAGTATTCCTCTATGTATGCGCATATACAATCTAAATATCTATTCTATGGTTTTTTGCCCTTTTTTTTTTTCAAATACTTGAGTATTATAAATAAAGCTGCTGTGTGCAAGTTATTTGGTATACCTATGCATTTTTAGGATTGTCTAAGTGTAGAGGTCTAGTATAAGTTGTAGGTTTAGCTTTCATAAATACTACCTAAAAAAGCCTGCTAAAGTGGCTGTACTAATGTACACTGCCAGTGGCAGTGTATGAAGCTTTTCCTTGCTCCATCTCTGTTCTAACTTTGGAATATTCTCTTAATTTAAGTCACTGCTTTATGGTTTTAATTTTAATTTCTTTGATAATAAATAATATGAAACTTCTCATATGCTTATTGACCATTACAATAACATTATTTTGTGAAGCGTTTAGTCAGGCTTTTGACCGTTTTTTAAAAATTGAGTTATCTTTTTATTATTGTTTAACAAGAGTTCTTTATATATTCTGGATGAGTCCTTTGTCAGTTGTGTTTATTGTGAATGTTTTCTTCTAGTATATCTTACTTATTAATTCTCTTGATAATTTTTGATGAACAGATGTTCTTAATTTAATGTTGTACAGTTAGTAATTTTTAGTGAATTTCTTTTGTGTTCTCTGCTTAAGAAATCACTCAGTTAAGTGTCTGACTCCTGATCTCAGCTCAGGTCTTAATCTCAGAGTCCTGAGTTCAAGGCCTAAGGAAGGAAGGAAGGAAGGAAGGAAGAAAGAAAGGAAAGAAAAAATTTTTTGCCTAATCTAAGGTCATGAAGATATACCACTCTGTTTCCCTTTATAAGTATTATTGTTTTATCTTTCTCATTTGCATCAATAGTCGGAATTGAATTTCTTCTTTATTATGATAAACATAAGAGTAGAGATATATTTTTTCCTATTTGTATTTAATTTTCTAATACCAATTATTGAAAACGCCACCCATTCTCCACTGACTGGCGTTGGAAGATTTATTTATGTAAATCTGTTTCTTGACTTCCTATTCTAGTCATTGGTTTATTTGAATATCTTTATTTCAGTATCACACTGTATTGATTACTGTAGCTTTGTAGTAAACTTTGTAATCTTTTAGTTTTAAGTTCTATAAAATTTCATTTCATTTTTTTTTTTTTCTCTTCAGGGTCCCTTGGATTTTGTTTGAGAACCCTATTGGGTTAGATAAAGTCCAGTTCATATTTTAATTAGTTTGTAAATCTTTATCAGGGTAAGCAAGGAGTTTTTACACTATTACAATATAACTTTGTTGCACTTTCATTAGGAGGAATTTTTTTTCTTAGTAAAACTAGAGAAAGTTCCAGTGAAATGCAATTTTTATCATAGACTATTACGGATTTTGTAATGTGTCATTGGAAATATTCAGAATATCTAGACTCATCAAATGATATGCAAGGATAGGAAATTCACAATGTATCACCTTCATATTTAAGCAAATGTCATTGAGCTAAAATAAAATTATAAATAATTATCTAGAAATGTATAGTTCAGCAGTTGAATATTTTAGGAAAATATTGTGAATTAGATTGCAATTATTTTTCTTTTAATACAATTTGAAAAGGTCTTTTATGTAGCTTTTAAGAGTTAGAAAAATATTTTTAAATTTTTCAAAACTCTTCCATATCTTTAACAGAAGCAGGAAGGAAATGAGTTGTTAGCTAGATAAGGTTGTATGGTGTAGGAAGGTCTTGTGCTTGTTGTTTGTTGGATAACAGGCTTGCTCATGTTTAAATGCAAACAGTTGAAAGGGAAAACCTGGATATAAAGGAAAGAGAAATAATAACCAATGATATGAGTTGAGGTTCCTGAGAAGTTAGAGGGTCTAAAATAGAAGCACAAATAGAAGGATTGGGCTTGGATAAGATGAGGGACAACTCTTTTGAAAGGGGAAAGGCAAAGGAGAGAATGAGTACAGATATATGGTTTGCAAGATAAGTGGGAGGAAGTTGAATCCTTTTCTTCTGTGAAATAACAAGGGAGACCATTTGCTGACAGGGAGGGCAACAGAGGATAGGATGTAAAAAGGAGAAGTTTTGAAATAATTTATAAACTAAGAGAGCATTTTGACCAGAGAAACTTAGCAGGATAGCTGTTGAGAGGGTTGGAAAGTTAATGTTAGTTTTGTTATCATAAATTTGCTTACTATAGAATTCTCTTAGAAGCAAGTGTGCAAGTTGTCATGTTGTAGGTATTACTACAAGCCATTGTATTTTTAAAAATCTTTTCAATATATGTTCTCTCACAGACATTTTTTTTCAAAACCAGTCTAGGTATACTGGTATATATATACTGGTATATATATAGAAACATCCTTTGATACAGAATATTATTATGCTTAGACATTTTAAGAAAAGTCTTTATTTTAATTTCCTTAGATTATAAAAACTCTTATTCTGTCTGTGGTGAAGAAAGAAAATAATTGTTAACTATTATCTGTGTGATTGATCACTAGCTACTTAAAAGTCATTATGAAGTCAATTCAGGTTGTGATGGTATATTATATGTAAGTGTAAATATATATGTATAAATATATATATATGCACAATAGGGTACACTGAACTGTATATATATATATATATATATATAATTGACCCCTGAACAACATGGGTTTGAACTGTGCAGGTTTACTTATACATGGTTTTTTTCAATAAATACAGTACAGTACTATAAATGTGTTTCCTCTTCCTTATGATTTTCTTAATAATAAGTTCTTTTCTCTAGGTTACCTTATTATAAAAATAGAGTATAAAATACATATAACATACAAGATAAGTGTTAACTGACTGTTTATGCTGTTGGTAAGGCTTCCAGTCAAAAATAGGCTATTATAGTTAAGTTTTCAAAGAGCCAAAGTTTGGGGTGCCTGGATGGCTCAGTTGGTTGAGTGTCTGACTCTTGATTTCAGCTCAGGTCATGATCTCAGTGTCTTGAGATCAAGCCCCACGTTAGGCTTCAAGCTCAGTGGGGAGTCTGCTTGAGATTTTCTCCTCCCTCTGTCCCTCTGCCACTCACTCTCTCTCTCTCTCTCCCTAAAATAAAATAAATAAATTTTTAAAGAGTCAAAGTTTATACCAGATTTTTGATTGTTCAGGGGGGTCAACAGTGTTCAAAGGTCAATTGTACATATATCCTGTTATACAACCTATATAATATATCCTATTATGTAACCCTTAGATGAGTTTCCCTGCTGTCTTCTGTTCTTTATATTCCTTTTCACTGTCAGATTTAGAACTATTAACACCTTATGTTTGCATAAGACTTCAGAGTTTACCAAGTATTTTCTTCTCTCTTGCCTAAGTTCATGCCTATTATGCTGCATACCTAGGCCATAAAGTTAATTCTTCTGTTTCCAATTCTAGTGCCATTTCCTCCATACCACAGAGGAAACAGTAATGCACTTTTAGTCAGACTGATTTAATGATACTGGGAGACTTGACTTGTATTTATTTCTGCCTATGTTGTTATTTGAACATGATATAGAGATACAGGATTTTTTTTCCATTTACGTTTCACAAATATTTTGTATAAACTCAATATTAATTAGTCAGGTAATTAAATCCAGTGGATGAATGCTTTAAAAGAATCCTTTAATCATTTATTTCTTATCTTTTAGCAAAAAAAAAAAAAAACTTTATAATTTATATATGATCTTACCCTAACTTATTTGTTTTGGAAATATAGGTATTTTTATTCTGGTTTTTTGTTTTTTGTTTTTTTCCTAGAGTGAGACATACTTGGAATTATAAGAAGAAAAATTAAACATATAGTGTTAAATAACCAAGAAATTACACATCTGTATTTCAAGTCTATGTATATTTTAGGGAAAAATCTCAAGCTTTGAAGACATGATTCATGGTTTAATATTTTGTATAAATCAACAATGGCTGAGATCCAAAAGTAAACGCCACCACTAATAAAGAAGCATCGTTTCTATTTCCTTATGACCCCCATTAAATGATTTGTTTGTTTTTGCTACACTCTAACAGTACTTACAGTGACAAGTGAAAGATCCCTTTGAAAATCTCCTCAAAATCTGAAAAATCAAGACAAGATCATCTTAAATTTAGATTCATGTAAAGAATTCAAACAGATATCTCTCCAAAGATTATAGGCACATTAAAAGATGCTCAATTTCATTACTCATTAGGAAATGCAAATCCAAAACCAGGATGGTTTTGAATTGCTGCTATAAAATAGATAATAACAAGTGTTGGCAGGGATATGGTGAAATTTGGACCTTCATACATTGTTGATGGAATATAAAACTGTGCAGACACCTGGACAAACAATTTAACAATTCCTCAAAATATTGCACATGGAGTTACTATATAACCCAGCAATTTAACTCCTAGGTATGTACCCAAACAAATGAAAATATGCCCACACAAAAACCTGTAGATGAATTCTTAGAGCAGCCTTAATTGTAATACCAAACAGTAGAAACAACCCAAAGGTCTATCCAATGCTGAATGGATAAACAAAATATAGTACAATCCACAAAATGAAATATTATTCAACAGTAAAAAGAAATGAAGTTCTGATACATGCTACAGCATGGATGGAACTTGAGAGCATTATGCTAAATGAAAGACATCAGTCAGTCACAAAAGACCACATATGATTACCTTAATATGAAATGTCCAGAATAGGCAAATATATAGAGATAGAAAATAGATTAGTGGTTTCCTATTGGTGGTTGCCTATGCCAAAGGAAAATTGTACCAGATAAATTAAACAGCCAAGGAAGACTTTATTCAAAACTACTGAAATAGGGCAGGGAGAAACAGTTCCCCTTCTTGGAGTGCATTTGGGAGAGGTGGCATGGCCTTTCTGGGGACAAAAGACCTGGCAGGCACCACTGAGCTGCCCTGTTCACTAGCATAGGAATAGAGACAACTGCTGAGGGCAGCAAACCTTGGCTTTTTGTTGTGCTTTAGCATAAACTCCAAACCACTATGTGGCTATGTGACTGCTTTTCTGGGACAAACGAGCACCTGCTATAACATGACAAGACCCTCCCCAAGAAGATGAGCCTGAGTCCACACCCTGCAGATCCCTAAAACTTAGAGTTTTAAAACCAAGCTGCGCCTGAGATAAAACACAGGAGTACTGTGCCACCTGGCTGGCAGACAGATCAGACACAGATAGGGTGAAAGCAGAGATCTGAGGGAGGCCTGAGACACAAGAGGGGAGATTGTTTGCTCTTCTGTGAGGGCTTCCTGAAGAGTAGCAGGCACGAACTCCCTGCTGATGTGATGAGAGAGCAAGCTTATGCCATTTTCCCCTGCACACCAGCAAGGTCAGACTTCATTGAGCAACACAGCACCCCCAAGTGGAGGCTGGAGCCTCTTACACCGAGTCCCACCTGCCTGTGCCCTGCAGGCATATCTCCACTAGGGCAAGTCCACCTGAGACTCAGTGCAGTAGGCCCTTCCCCAGAAGACCAACACAAACCCCTCACACACACCAAGTCTACTGATCATAGAGTGCTGCAAAGCTTCAGCTCTAGGGGAAATATGATCTAGCTTCTTTTAACAAGCAGACCCAAACACACCCTAGTTTAAACTTGCCACACAGTGGACAAGGCCCAAACACCCTCCACTGCAGACAAGGAGAAACTTGGCAGAGGACTGACCTTAGGGAAGGAGCAGCCAAAGTGTACACTCTGAAACACCTCCTGAAGCATCCAAGACAGTATAGGACCTCTTCTTAATATAGCCATTTCTCTCAGGAGCAGGACTGTAACAGCCTTTCCTAACAATCACACACAAAAAAAAAACAGTGACCTAGACAACATGACAAGACAGAGGAATTCACCCAAAAGAAAGAACAGGAAAAATTAATGGCCAGATATTTAATCAATACAGATATAATTAAGATGCCTGAACCCAATTTAAAATAACACTCATAAAGTTACTAGCTGAGCTTGAGAAAGGCACAGAAGACACTAGAGAATCCCTTACTGCAGAGATTAAATAACTAAAAACTAGTCAGTCCAAAATAAAAAAGGTACAACCAAGATGAAAAATCTACTGGATGCAATGACAAAGGAGATGGATGAAGCAGAGGAATGAATAAGTGATATAGAAGACAAAATTAAGGAAAATAATGAACTGCAAAGAAGAGGAAAAGAAAGGTTTGAATCATGAATGTAGGGAACTCAGTGACTCCTTAAAGTGTAATAACATTTGTATCATAGGAATCTCAGAAGAAGAAGAGAGAGAAAGGGGGCAGAAGGTTTAGTTGAGCAAATTATAGCTGAAAATTTCCCTAATCTGGAAAAGGAAACAGACACTGAAATCCAAGAAGCAGAGAGAACTCCCATTAAATTCAACAAAAGCTGGCCATCACCAAGACATATCATAGTGAAATTCACAAAAGACACAGACAAAGAATCCTGAAAGCAACAGGGGAAGAAAAGTCCGTAACCTACAAAGGAAGACAAATCAGGTTCACAGCAGATCTGTCCACAGAAATATAACAGGCCAGAAGAGAGTGGCAGGATATATTCAACTTGCTGAATGGGAAAAATATGCAGCCAAGAATATTTTGTCCAGCATTGCTGTCATTCAGAATAGGAGAGAAAAAGAGTTTCCAGACAAACAGAAACTAAAGGAGTTCAGGACCACTATACCAGCCCTGCAAAAATATTAAAGGGGACTCCTTGAGGGGGTAAATAAAAGACCAAAAGCAACAAAGACTAGAAAGGAACAGAGAACATCACCAGAAACACCAACTTTACAAGTAACACAATGGTACTAAATTCATATTTACCAATAATCACTCTGAATGTAAATGTACTAAATACTTCAACCAAAAGACATAGGGTATCAAAATGGATTAAAACAAAAACAAAAACAAAAACAGGACCCATCTATATGCTGCCTTCAAAATACTCATTTTAGACCTAAAGACACCTGCAGATTGAAAGTGAGGGATGGAGACAATTTATTATGCTAATGGACATCAAAAGAGAGCCAGAATAGCCATACTTATATCAGACAAACTGGATTTTAAACCAAAGACAGTAACAAGAGTTGAAGAAGGGCACTATATCATAATTAAGGGGTCCATTCATCAAGAAGATCTAACAACTGTAAATATTTATGCCTCCAACTTGGGAGCACCCAAATATATAAATCAATTAATAAAAAACATAAAGAAACTCATTGATAATAATACAATAATAGTAGGGGACTTTAATACCTCACTTACAGATCATCAAAGCAGAAAATCAACAAGGAAACAATGGCTTTGAATGACTGACTGGACCAGCGACTTAACAGATATATTCAAAACATTTCATCCTAAAGCAGCAGAATTCACATTCTTTTTGAGTGCACATGGAACATTCTCTAGAATAGATCACATACTCCACAAATCAGTCCTCAACAAATACAAAAAGATTAAGATTATACCATGCATATTTTCAGGCCACAACATTATGAAACTTGAAGTCAACCACAGGAAAAAATTTGGAAAGACCACAAATGCATGGAGGTTAAAGAACATCCTACTAAAGAATGAATGGGCTAACTAGGAAATTAAAGAAGAAATAAAAAATAATTCATGGAAGCAAATGAAAATGAACACATGGCACTCCAAAGCCTGTGGGATGCAGCAAAGGCAGTCCTAAGGGGCAAGTATATTGTAATACAAGCCTACCTCAAGAAAAAAAAAAAAAGTCTCATATAGACAACCTAACCTTATGCCTAAAGGAGCTAGAAAAGGAACAGCAAATAAAGCCTAAAGCTAGGAGAAGAAGGGAAATAATAAAGATAGAGCAGAAATAAACAATATAGAAACAAAACAAAACAAAAACCAGTAAAACAGATCAACAAAACTAAGAGCTGGTTCTTCGAAATAAGTAATAAAACTGATAAACCCCTAGCGAGACTTATTAAAAAAGAAAAAAGACCAAAATAGTTAAAATCACAAATGAAAGAGGAGAGATCACAACCAACACCACATAAATACAAACAATTATAAGAGAATATTATGAAAAATTATATGCCAACAAACTGGGCAATCTGGAAGAAATGGACAAATTCCTGGAAACATACAAAGTGCCAAAATTGAAACAGGAAGAAATAGAAAATTTGAACAGACCCATAACAAAAAGAAATTGAATTAGTAATCAAAAATCTTTCAACAAACAAAAGTCCAGAGCCAAGTGGCTTCCCAGGGAAACTCGATTAATACCTATTCTTCTCAAACTGTTCCAAAAAATAGAAATGGAAAGAAAACTTCCAAACTCGTTCCATGAGGCCAGCATTACCTTGATTCCAAAACCAGACAAAGACCTCACTTAAAAGAAGAATTGTAGGCCAATATCCCTGATGAACATGGACACAAAAATTCTCAGCAAGCTACTAGCAAATTGAATCCAACAGTATATTAAAAGAATTATTCACCATGATCAAGTGGGATTTATTCCTACATTCAGGGGTGGTTCAATATTCACAAATCAATCAATGTGATACACTACATTAATAAAAGAAAGGATAAGAACCATGTGATTCTCTCAAGAGAGCAGAAAAAGCACTTGAGAAAATACAGAATCCATTCTTTATAAAAAAACCCTCAACAAAGTGGGTATAGATGAAACATACCTCAACATCATAAAGGCCATATATGAAAGACCCACAGCTAATATCTCCTCAATGGGGAAAAACTGAGAGTTTTCCTCTACAGTCAGGAACAAGACAGGGTTGTCCACTCTCACCATTACTATTTAACATCATACTGGAAGTCTTAGCCTCAGCAATCAAACAACAAAAGAAATAAAGGCATCCAGATCAGAAAGGAAGAAGTCAAACTTTCAATATTTGCAGATGACATGGCACTCTATGCATAAAACCCAAAAGACTCCATCAAAAAAATTGCTAAAACTGAAACATGAATTCAGCAAAGTTGCAGGATATAAAAATCAATGTACAGAAATCTGTTGCATTTCTACACACCAATAAGGAAGCAGCAGAAAAACAAATCAAGGAATTGATCCCATTTGCAATTGCACCAAAAACAATAAGATACCTAGGAACCAAAGAGGTAAAAGATCTGTACTCTGAAAACACTATGGAACACTTATGAAAGAAATGGAAGATGACACAAAGAAATGGAAAAATATTCCATACTCATGGATTGGAAGAACAAACATTGCTAAAATGTGTATATCACCCAAAGCAATCTACACATTTATAGCAGTCCCTATCAAAATACCACCAGCATTTTTCACAGAGTGAGAACAAACAATCCTAAAATTCGTATGGAACTGCAAAAGATCCTGAATAGCCAAAGCAATCCTGAAAAAGAAAAGCAAAGCTGGAAGCATCATGATTCTGGACTTCAAGCTATATTACAAAGCTGTGGTCTTCAAGATAGTATGGTACGGGCACAAAAACAGACACAGATCAATGGAACAGAAATGGATCCTCAACTATCTGGTCAACTAATCTTTGACAAAGCAGCAAAGAATACCCAATGGAAAAAAGATAGTCTTTTCAACTAATTATGTTGGGAAAACTGGGCAGCAACATGCAGAAGAATGAAATTGGACCACTTTGTTACACCATTTACAAAATAAATTCAAGATGGATGAAAGACCTAAATGTGAAACAGAAAACCATCAAAATCCTAGAGGAGAACACAGGCAACAACCTCTTTGACCTCAGTCATAGCAACTTCTTACCTGAAGCAAAGGAAACAAAAAGCAAAACTGAACTATTGGGACTTCATCAAAATATAAAGCTTCTGCACAGTGAAAGAAACAATCAACAAAACTAAAAGTCAGAATGGGAGGAGATATTTGCAAAGGACATATCTGATAAAGGGTCAGTATCCAAAATCTATAAAGAACTTATCAAACTCCACACCCAAAAAATAAAAAATCCAGTTAAGAAATGGGCAGAAGACATGAATAGACAGTTTTCCAAAGAAGATATCCAGATGGCTAACAGACACATGAAAAGGTGCTCAACGTCACTCATCATCCGGGAAATAATAATCAAAACCATGATGAGATACCACCTCACACCTGTCAAAATGGCTAAAATTAAGAACAAAAGAAGCAATAGGTGTTGGCAAGGATGTGGAGAAAGGGGAACCCTCTTGCACTCCTGGTGGGAATGCAAACTGGTGTAGCCACTCAGGAGAACAGTATGGAGGTTCCTCAGAAAGTTAAAAATAGAACTACCCTATGACCCAGCAATTGCATTACTAGGTATTTAGCCAAAAGATACAAAAATACAGATTTGAAGGGGGTATATGCACCCTGATGTTTATAGCAGCATTATCAACAATAGCCAAACTATGAAAAGAGCCTAAATGTCCATTGACTGATGAATGGATAAAGAAGAAGTGGTATAAATATCCAATGGAATATTACTCAGCCTTCGAAAGGAATTAAATCTGGCCTTTTACAAAGATGTGAATGTAGCTATAGTGTATCATGTTAAGCAAAGTAAGTCATTCAGAGAAAGAGAAATAGCATATGGTTTCACTCATGTGGAATTTAGGAAACAACAGATGAATATATGGGAAGGACAAAAAGAGAGAGAGAGAGAAGCAAACCATAAGAGACTCTTAATGATAAAGAACAAACTGAGGGTTGATGGAGGGAAGTGGGTTGGGGATGGGCTAGATGGACGAGGGGCATTAAGAAGGGCACTTGTGATGATGAGCACTGGGTGTTGTATGTAAGTGATGAATCACTAAATTCTACTTCTGAAACCTATATTACACTGTATGTTAACTAACTAGAATTTAAATAAGAATTTGAAAAGAAAGAAAAAAAAAAGACTACTGCAACAGAGAAAGATTGAACTTCATTTCTCTGAAACAAAAGTAAGAAGATTAAGTGCTGGTGTGAGCTAAAGGAAAAGTCCTAGAGGATATTAGGGTGAGGTAGTTCAGTGTGATTAGGCCATCTAAGTTTGCTAATGTAGTTGGATTCCTACCCTCCCACAGAGACTGGAAGATAGTGCCACTCTCTCTTTCGATGATTATATTTCAAAAGAATGACTCCCAGAAGCTTGTGAAAGACATTACTAGGTTATGAAACTGGTAAGAGTCTGGGAGAAGATTTATCTATTTCCCCAAAGAGCAGAGAAAGAATTATAAGTTTCTAAGGTAAATGCTCTAAGGAAAGGGGGGTCAAGGGTCTATAGTCAGAAAAAGAAATCTAAAGCTTAGTCAAGCTGAAGGGAAGGCCATCTCATTCATCTAGGATTAGGAGAGGGTTTGGACAAGAACAGAATGACTGCTAATGGGTACAATGTTCTGGAGTTGATGGTGGTTAACTCTTGGACACCTCTGTGGATATGTTAAAAACCATTGAACTGTACACTTTAAATTGGTAATTCAGTTAATTATTTCTCTTTAAAGTTCTTTACAAAAATAGGTGCTTGTGTAATTATCAGGTGTGTAGTCCTACCTATCATTACGTCTTCTTTACCAAATTACTATAAGAATTAAAAGCATGCAATTGCGATCAGTTGTAATTCTGTCTCTAAGATACCTGTCTTTGCTTCTAAGAATTTACAGAATTATCATTACTTGACTCCAAGTGCAATCTACTTTTGTTGAACATCTTTTTTCTCTTCTTTATGCTACCTGAGTTGTCAGCCAGAACAATCTGCCTGTCAACATTGTTGCTTTGTGATCATTTTATCTATATGAAGAGCAAGCTAAGACACATATGCCAAGTGACATAATATGCACTTAGCCAAATTTTATATCATGTACCAAGACTTGGGTCCAAAATCCTTGTGTGACCTTCAGTTCTAATTTATTCAGCAGGTACATATGAGGGCCTTGAGAAATTGTCTTGCCTTTTTAACACATATCTTCGATTAAAGGTCAGGTGTGAACAATGGGCTTTGTTTTTCCTTTGCCTGAGAAAAAGGTTACATTTGACAAGTCAGCATCATTTGACATATTTGACCTCCTGGAAATACTGTCTCTTGCGTATTTCAATAATACCAGATTTTGCTGGTTTCCTCCTACTTCACTGATTATTCCTCCTCACCTTTGTTGAACCTCTGTTTTTCAAACTTCTGAATGTTGGACTACTCAGATTCTATGCTCTCCCTGCTTCTTTATCTACATCTTTTCCCTATGTGTACTTCACAGGCACACAACTTCTTTCTGCTAATTAATGACAAAATTTATGTAACAAGAAAAAGAAATCAATATTACTTTCCCTGAGATAGAAACCAAATAAGAATGAATTTCTTTTATGAATTTCACTTCTTACTAGAATGGGTGATTTAAAGTAGCTTTTTCATGGAACTAGGAGAATACTATTAAAGTGATGTGACTTGGATATTATTTTTGCTTTCATAGCATTATAAAATGACTGCTTCCTTATTTGATATGCAAGAAATTTTTCTAGTAAATATGTAAGAGCATGGCCAACCCATTGACTCTTTTTTGAAGCAGCAATATGGTATTAGAAAACAAATGTAAACTCATTCATTTAGTAACTTTTGGTTAAATATGTCTTATATGACAGGTTCTATTTCACAAACTAGAGATATAGCAGTGAACAAAATTGAAAAAAAAATTTCTGCAACTATGGATTCTACATTATACTGTGAAGAGACAGAGATAAAAAAGAAAACAAGTAAATATATAGTATACTGTAAAGTAATAAGTACTATAGAAAAAAATAAGTAAGGAAAGGGGAAACTAAACGCCTCAGTGGGGGTTGCCATTTTTAAAATGATGGTCTGGGAGGACCTCTTTGAAAAGAAAGCATTTAAGGATATTGTTGAAGGAGAAAATGTAGTAAACCATGAAGATTGATATTGAGGTGAAGTGTATTCTAAGCAGAGGGGAAAAGGCAGTGCAAAGGCCCTGAGGTAAGACATGCATGTGTTTGAAAAACAAGAAGGCCAGTGTGTCTTGAGAAAAGTGAGTGAGAAGAAGAGTAGAAGGAAATGAAAACATAGAGGTAGGTAACAAGTTCATGTTGGGCTTTGTAGGCAAATTAAAAATGCTAGCATTTAATTTTCATGTTATAAGTAGACATTTATCAGAGGATTTCTTACAAGAAGGGGCTTGATCTGTTACACTTTTAAAGAATCCCTCTTGCTGTTGTGTTGAGAATAAATTTTAAGGGGGCAGGAGTGCAAGTAGGCATATTATAAGGCCATTGCAATAATATAGGCAAGAGATAGTAGTGGTTGGTAGTGATCAGCATCTATATATGTATATGTATATGTATATCTATCTATCTATATATATACTGAAGTAGATATGTATGGATTGGATGTGGAGTGTGAGAGAAAGAGAGATGTCAAGGATAACTCTATTTTATTACATGAGTAACTAGAAAAACAAATTGCCTTTAACTGACAAAGGAGTAATGCAGGATGAAGGGTGTAGGAGGTTCAATACAGAGATGGTGAAAGCCATGCTAATTTTGAAATGTCCATTACGCATTCATATGGAGATGTTGAGAATACAACCGAATCTATGAGAATGGAGTTCAAGAAAGAGAACTAAGCATGAGATTTACATTTGGAGTCATTGCTGTAAATACACATTATGAATGAGATCTGCAAGAGAAGACTAGACACAGAAGAAAGTGACCCAAATCCTGAGAACTGAGAGTCAGCATAAGAAACTGAAAGATATCCACTATGAAAGGAAGAAACCAAGGATGTATGGTATGCTGGAAGACAAGTGAGTATAATGAATCAAGGTAGAAGTGATCAACTGTAAATGTGGCTGAGAGATGAAGTAAGATGAGCAATGAGAATTGACCATGAGATTAAGCAACTGGTGACTTTGAAATAGAAGTTTTGCTGTTGCTGGGAGCCCAGTTCTTGGCTTGAAGAGAGAATGAGAAAGGAACTTAAGTAAACATAACTTTTTTTTAAATTTTATTTTATTATGTTATGTTAGTCACCATACAATACATCATTAGTTTTTGATGTAGTGATCCACAATTCATTGTTTTCGTATAACACCCAGTGCTCCATGCAGTATGTGCCCTCCTTAATACCCGTCACTGGGCTAACCCATTCCCCCACCCCTCTCCCCTCTAAAACCCTCAGCTTATTTCTCAGAGTCCATAGTCTCTCATGGTTCAGCTCTCCTTCCGATTCCCCCCCTTCATTTTTCCCTTCCTCTTCCTAATGTCCTCATATTCTTTATGTTCCACAAATAAGTGAAACCGTATGTTAATTGACTTCCTCTGCTTGACTTATTTCACTTAGCATAATCTCCAATCCCATCCGTGCTGATGTAAAAGTTGGGTATTCATCCTTTCTGATGGCTGAGTAATATTCCTTTGTATATATTGACCACATCTTCTTTATCCATTCATCTGTTGAAGGGCATCTCAGCTCTTTTCACAGTTGGCCTATTGCAGACATTGCTGCTATGAACATTAGGGTGCATATGGTCCTTCTTTTCACTGCATCTATGTCTTTGGGATAAATACCCAGTAGTGCAATTGCTGGGTCATAGGGTAGCTCTATTTTTAATTTTTTGAGGCACCTCCACACTGTTTTCCGAAGTGGCTGTACCAACTTGCATTCCCACCAACAGTGTAAGAGGGTTCTCCTTTCTCCACAACCTCTCCAACATTTGTTGTTTCTTGCCTTGTCAATTTTTGCCATTCTAACTGGTATAAGGAGATATCTTAATTGGTTTTGATTTGAATTTCCCTGATGGCTAATGATGATGAACATTTTTTCATGTGTCTGTTAGCCATTTGTATGTCTTCTTTGAAGAAGTGTCTGTTCATGTCTTCTGCCCTTTTTATGACTTGATTATTTGTTTTTTGGGTGTTGAGTTTGAGAAGTTCTTTATAGATCTTGGATACCAGCCCTTTATCTGTAGTGTCATTTGCAAATATCTTCTCCCATTCTGTGGGTTGCCTCTTTGTTTTGTTGACTGTTTCCTTTGCTGTGCAGAAGCTTTTTATCTTGATGAAGTCCCAAAAGTTCATTTTTGCTTTTGTTTCACTAGCCTTTGGGGATGAATCTTAAAAGAAGTTGCTGTGGCCAATGTCAAAGAGGTTACTGCCAATGTTCTCCTCTAGGATTTTGATGGATTCCTGTCTCACATTGAGGCCTTTCATACATTTTGAGTTTATCTTTGTGTATGGTGTTAGAGAATGGTCGAGTTTCATTTTTCTGCATGTGGCTGTCCAATTTTCCCACCACCATTTATTGAAGAGACTGTCTTTTTTCCATTGCATATTTTTTCCTAACTTTTTGATTTGTTTTTGTTTTGTTTGTTTTTTTGCTATAAAAGGGAGCAGAGAAATGCATATGTTAGATTGAGAACTATGAAAGCTATGAAATCTCTTCAGGTGTGCCTGCCACCAAATGTTTTAGTTTTTGTGTTTTTTTAATATTTTATTTATTTATTTGACACAGAGAGAGAGAGAGAATAACAGAGGGAGAAGGACAAGCAGACTCCCTGCTGAGCCCCCGATACGGGGCTTGATCCCAGGAACCCAGGATCATGACCTAAGCCGAAGGCAGACGCCCAAACTACTGAACCACCCAAGGCCCTAAATGTTTTAGTTTTTAAGAATGTAGAAGAAACATCTTTTAAGCAGAAGATCAATGAGAATCATGATCTCAAAAACATAAAAAAAAATAAGTTTTAAGGACACACTCTGGTTCTGGTCTCACATTTTACACTAAATGGGCTGTGGGGTTGGGGGTAGGGATGGAGAATAGAGTGAACAGAGATGATCAAACAGACAGTTCTGCCTAAGGCTTAGAGTAGAACTAAACTCCTCGGGGTGCCTGGGTGGCTCAGTCATTAAGCATCTGCCTTCGGCTCAGGTCATGATCCCAGGGTCCTGGGATTGAGCCCCACATCGGGCTCCCTGCTCCGCGGGAAGCCTGCTTCTCCCTCTCCCATTCCCTCTGCTTGTATTCCCTCTCTCACTGTGTACTCTCTCTGTCAAATAAATAAATAAAATCTTAAAACAAAAAAAAAGAACTAACTCCTCACTTTATGCTGCTTCACCCAGTTCCCTATCCTGTTCTTCCTTGGTCTCTCAAATAAGTGGCACCTCTAAGTCCTGTCTTAACACATGAGTTTAAAACAAAGGAATTTGAAGAAATAAGACATATTTCTGGGGCTGACCCAGTTTAGTTCTATTTGTAATCCCATTTTCATCCCACTAATTGCTCTATCCTCTCCACATTATGGTAATGTGATAGGCATGAGAATGTACCCAGCAGATCTCCTACGATAGGAAGGTTAATCTCTGTAGGCTTTAGGCACAAGATGGTGCTCCTTGAAATCCATTTCCATATTTGCACTGAGGACACACCTTCCACAGCCTGCCCTCTTAACCCCTTCCAGTGACTAAATGTGATAGGAATACTAAGGCAAATCCCTCCTAGGAGACACAGGACTCTTTTGGCCAACTTTGGTTCAAGGCTCACAAATGGCTTTGCTGAACCTACCTTAGACTCCATCCAACATTCTCCTCCTTAACTAAACTTCATGGTCTGACAACTTTTCCACCCTTCCCTAGCCCCTTCTCTCTTTCTTTTCACACAAACATTTCAAGGACAGTTGAGAACAGAATATGAGTTGTTATCAATACCTGGAGACACAAAGCATTGTCACACTCTCCTCTCTCCCCTGTTCATATGGAAACCTATATGGGTTCGGTAAAAAAAAAAAAATGAAGTTTTGGTGAAAGCCTGGCTGACTCTTGAATCCACTGGGTCTGCATACTCATTTGGTGGTCATTTTCTTGAATCCTGAATACATAAATGGAATTGGTATACCTGGCAGTAGGAGTGACTCCACATTGAGTCCCTGGTCTATGGAGTAAAAGTTAATGTAATGGGAAAAACCAAATGAAATGACTCCTCCACCCCAACATGCATCCAAGAAAATAGTATCTTTTCCTAAGATATATGATGAAGATTAGCACAACCACTAAAAGACCCAAAAGATACAGAGGTAGTGGGTCCCTAACATATATCCATTTACTTCATCATTGTAACCCCTGCAGACACTAGAGAATTAATTACTATAGACCTTTTGCAGCTCTACCAAGTAATAGCCTCAATATCACCTGCTATGTCAGGCATGATGTCACATTAGAATAGATTAATAGTACCTCAAGCAAATGATAGATATATGGTCATTTATTTCACAAATGGATTTTTTTCTATTTCAATTCTAAAAGAAGTCAGAAACAGTTTGCATTCATATGAGATGGACAATATTAATTTACAGTTTTATCTCAAGACAGTGTCAATTCTCCCATGCTTTCTCATACTAAAGTCAAAGAAATTCAGACTAAAGAGAAATCCCATCGAACACCTACTAAACCATTATATAGGTGGACATAATGCCAATGTGACACAGTGAACAAAAAATGACCTGAATTAAGAATGTATAGAGATCCATATTAGTGGCCATTGGCCAGGGCAACTGGTCAGGGGCCTGTATGGAAAGAGACTGAGAGATCTGAGACAAGGTCTTTGGTAGAGTTATGTGAATGGATATATGGCACAGGGAACAAAGTGAATATTTTTGCATTTATACCATCATGGAAGAAGCACTGCACAATGAAGTAGACAAAATGACTTAGCCAGCTTTCTTCAGTGACTGTCCCAGAATTAAGATAATACACACACACACACACACACACACAAAGTAGCCGCAGTGGCAGAGATGGAGGCTATTTATGGGCTCAATTTCACGAAGTCTCTTACCAATGTGTATCTAGCCTCTCCTGTCTCTGAATGTACAACTTTCAGTAATAGAAGTCAACACTGAGCCCCCCAGTGTGAGGCCACTCCTGGAGAACAATCAGGTGATGACCCTGATCAGCTGAAGGCTGGAGATCAGTATTACATGGTAAGGACAGAAAGTAATGCATGTGAAACCCTGGTGACCCACTTTCAGTGCCTCCTGGTATTGCCTGGTCCACCTGCTGTAACTGTGGACAGACATGTGGAGCAAACTGAGGCGTATATGACGGTCAAGTGTCAGACTGTATAGAGATGGTATTTTGGAAATGAATTTCTTTTCTTAGTGTTGATTAATATTTGATATTCTACATCTAGGCTAAAAAACACAATAGCTTTGCTTATTTTTAGATAAAATTAGAATCTTCTTTATAGACTTTCTATACAGACTTCTGTATAGAATTTCCTATATAAAAATGATAATGGTTACCTTGAATTCAAGGTAATAATAACTCTATAATACCTGTGTTAGAAATTATGAGTTTTATGCATTATCATACCATTGTCTCAGTATATTTTCATTTGCTTCCCATCTTAATTTAGATTGAGATTTATGCAAAAAGATTTTAGTTAGACATATATCTCAAAGATAATGGTTATTCCATGTTTTCCCTTACAACAAAGCATCAGGCAAATTTTAGAATATAATCTTCTTTTTTTGGTTACTCTTAAATGTTATTGTGTTAAAACTAGCATCTATTTACCCCACCACCTTTTTCTACTCTGCTCTCTGACTTAGGAGTCTGACCTGGATAGACTATATCAGTGAGTTCCCTTTCCCTAAAGCTTCCAGTTAGGATCAGCAATTTGGGAACTGGCAGGAGATCAGAAAAAGGTAGGAAAATAATGTTGGGGAATCTTTTACCCTGAAGTCTTTCCTAAAGTATTTTGAACTGGTTGTTTTCATCAATCAAAGGTCCCAGTTCTTCTCAAATTGGTCATTTGAATATGATTATTTTCTTCCAAGTTCTCTTAACTGCACTTCTTTTTTTTTTTTTTTCTTTTCTGGCATACAGGTGGTAATACCTGCCCTCACTGATTACAGCCCCAGGATACTGCTTTCTCTTTTGTGGTTTTTCAACACCCTCCCCATACCTTTGTAAATAGTCTTTGAAAGGAATTCTAGCATTCTAAATGATACAGTAATTCATTGTTTTTCAACATTTTTTCATTATCAATCCCCTAAGGAATATTTTTAGACATTATTTTCCTAATTACCTTCCACCCCTTACATTAAATACTATTATAATATCCCAGATTTTTTCACACTCAAAACCCATTTTCCACCACTTAGGGGTGATAGCACCCCTGTTGAGAATATAAGAGTAACTGGTAACAGAAGTAGTCTAATGGAATTTAAGGATTACTTGGACATATCATCAAGGGCTAAGATAGGACATGGTCGGCTTACAGGATGTGATATGTACTTCCAACCAGCAGCTTGTATATGCTTAGAATGCATAGATCTGGTATCCAAGAGATAACAGTGAAGGTGGTCCCTCTCATTATTACAGTTAGCAACCGTTTGACAAATTTTTCTTCTTGTCACTGCAACCTTTAACTTGGTGGCTTTGAGAATTCTAGTGCCCAAGGCAGGATTGTTTATTCAAAATAAATAATAGTCATGATTCCAATGAATTAGAGGCTAAATCTACTCCTGGCCACTTTGGTCTTCTCATGCCTCTTCATCAACAAGAAGAGAACTTATCGAGGTTATTGATTCCCTTATTAAATAGGTATTAGAACAATGGACAAAAAGAGGTCTATTATCCAAATCCAGGAGGTTCACTGTGGTGCCTCTTGTTACTTCTTTGTACTTATTAATAGCCATGACCTGTGGAACGCTGTGGCAAAGCAAGGTGTCAGTTTCTATAGGAAAGATAGTTTAGATGACCACATTAAAGAACCTTGTTCATAAAAGCTCTGGCAGAGGACAAAGAGAATATGAAATGTATTATGGATTAAGGCAGTTATGATCACCAACCTAGGTCTTTTGACCAAAGAAGTGGAAATTTAACAGCCATATTTTATACTTTTAACATTTTTTCCTCCCTCATTTTTCTCACACTTTTTTTTAAAGATTTTATTTATTTATTTGAGAGAGAGCAAGCACATGAGAGGGGGGAGGGTCAGAGGGAGAAGCAGACTCCCTGCCGAGCAGGGAGCCCGATGCGGGACTCGATCCAGGGACTCCAGGATCATGACCTGAGCCGAAGGCAGTCGCTTAACCAACTGAGCCACCCAGGCGCCCTCTCACACTTTTTTATATGAACAATGGTTGTGGTTAATATTTTAGGTTTCAGAGAGAAGTATGATTAAATGATTTTGTGTGCAACTTTATGAGTCTCCTGTATTTGGAATACACCTGTCACCCAGGCCAAAGACAAGAGTGTGTGCTGAGAAACAAAAGGATTAAGTTTGACATATATCTTCTATTTCTCCTTTTAGATTCACTCTCCACCCTGCTCTCCTTCCTGGAAAGTGTACCTGTAGTGACTATTGCAGCAGGTTCTCTTATCCTCTTCCATTTGAATTTGGCCAATGAAGAATCCCGGCCGATGATCAGAGGGAAGGAAGACAGATACATTGGGTATTTGGAGCACCAATCCTTTCCCTATGGAATTCCCTAAACAAAAGTTGTCACACTACTAACTTTTTTTTTAAAGATTTTATTTATTTATTTGACAGAGAGAGGCAATGAAAAAGGGAACACAAGCAAGGGGAGTGGGAGAGGGAGAAGCAGGCCTCCCGCTGAGTAGGGAGCCTAATGCGGGGCTTGGTCTCAGGACCCCAGGATCATGATCTGAATTGAAGGCAGACGCTTAACAACTGAGCCACCCAGCCACACCATCACACTACTAACTTTTAAAATAATCTCTTTAATTAACCCCCCTCTTTTTGTCTAAATTTAATATATTATCTGTGTCCTCCTGGGACCTTGACTTCTACATTAACTATGATATATTTTTGTTTATATGAGCCTAATTTTAAGATTATGTATCCATGTTAGTCATATTCCCTATAGCATGATATTCAAAACTAACCGAAGGAATAACTTTGGCCACAAAAGTAATCTGAATCTTGAAAGTTTTGAAATTAATTACTAGCTTAGAAAAAATATGAATACAATCTGACCTGATAAGGTCAGCTGTAATAGAGTGTAACATCATTCTACCAAAAACCAAGTTTGTTTTCAAAATCAAAAGCCTGTGTGGTAATTTACATACTGTTCTACTGATGGGAAAGAAACTTAAGTAAATTCTCATCTATATTTGACTTGTTTTCTGATGATACGCAGGTAAAAATCATGTATACACCTAAAGTGTCTTAACATATTTAGTTTAGTATGTTATTTTTTAGACTAATACTTCTGCGTATACATTTTACATCCCCAAATATAGAACTAGATTCCAATTCAAATACTTTTAAAACATAATTAAGATGATGTTCCTTTCTGATCAAATATATCATCTTCAGTGTTTTATCCCCAGATTATAGCACACTGAATGACCTACTTTTAAAGAATTAAAATAAATTATCAATATTTATTGAATGAATGAAAACCTAGTTAAAAAAAAAAAAACTACCAAACATATCACACAAACATCCAAGAGTTTGTGTCACAATCTTATTCAAAATCTGAGCTGAATTCAAAACAATGGGAAAATATATTAAATGTGAGATTGTTGACAATCTTTGAATTTCTTTTATATAATCTTTTATAGATATAAAATATAGAAAAATGTTGCCATTGTTTTTAATGACAAAAATATGAAATATATTCTAGCTAACTATATCAATTAGAATGATGAATGATCCAGATATTAAAATTAATAATCATGAATTTCTGGAATGTGATAAAACACTGATTTTCCTCAATCTCCTTTAGTCTAATTAATTTTGTTAGTTTAATCCTTTTTTGAGATTCAAATCCTCCAAATTTGGCCTGTGGCCCATTAAATTAAAAGGTAAATGTTATGTCTTGACTATAGGAAACAAACAGGGTTGCTGGAGGGGAGCTGGGTAGGGGCATTGGGTGGGTATTTGGGTGATGGACATTAAGGAGGGCACTTGATGTAATGAGCACTGGGTGTTATATGCAACTGATGAACCACTAAACTCTACCTCTGAAACTAATAATACACTATATATTAATTAATTGAATTTAAATTTAAAAATTTAAATTTAAAAAAAGGAAATATTATGTTCCATGATACAGACTGACTTTTCTTCATAGCAATATGTCTACTTACCTCATATTTGCAAGTGTGTATGTGTGTATTTATTGAACCAGCTACTGAACAATGTTTATTTTAGAGTCTATGAAATTCTTGTTTATATGAACTGTGTCCATGTAATGATTTGATTGTTTATAAACCAAAAAGATGAACTATTTAGAACTGAACGAAAGGAAGTTTCCAAAATTAACAAGTAAAGCAATCATCTAACAAATTCTATTAAGCTCCTCTATTTTGATTTTAATGAACATTACTAAATACCCTAAAGGAACAAAAACAAAGCTCTAATCCATGTGCTTCAAAAGCTTTTATTCAAATACAGGAGATAAAAATAACCATCCTTCACAGTTTACTCAGGGCAGTCTGAATTTATACCTGTGTCCCTGCTTAATTGTTAGATGCCCCTTTTATTCTCAAGGTGGTCATGTTAGGTCAATAAATCATATAATCATCACCCTAGAGGTAATGCATACAAACCAATAATTAAAATATAGGGTGGCAAGTAATTAGTATCAGGAAAAAAGATAAGTACAAAGCAATTACCATTGGAATTCATGATTGGGTGAGTTCAAATCTCTCTGGTGATCAGGGAAGACTTCAAAGTAGAGGTGGCAATTATGCCAGATCTTAAAGAAAGAGGACTATTTCAACAGAGATAAAATGAAGGGCAGGCAGTTTATTCAAATATTTACATATTTAATGTGAAAAATTGTTCACATTAAAGTTGGAATGTAGATTAAAAATGTAGATCTTTTTTTCTGTAACATATCTGGTTTTCTTACAAAGGCTGCCCCTACTGTTCAGTGGGGAAATTTTTATATTTTACTTCTATTCAACTTTAACCCTCCTCCATTAAGATAATTTAATCAAGAGACTGATACACTATGGGAAAAAAAATGCTCAGTCTATCATATATTCAGTCTTCCATTCAGAAGAATATGTATGTGCTCTGAAGCATTTGTAATGTTTTAACATGGTTGATTTTTATAAGAATTTTAAGAGTACTGGATTTTTTCCCCAAGTTTTTATCTGAATTCCAGTTAGTTAACATACAGTGTTATATTAGTTTCAGGTATATGTTATAGTGATTCAACAATTCTATACTTAGTAATGTATAGAATTGTTGCACGTGTTGCATCACGACAAGTGCACTCCTTGATCCTTATCACCTATTTAACTCATCCGCTCACCCATCTCCCCTTTGGTAACCATCAGTTTGTTCTCTAAAGTTAAGAGTAAATTTCTTGGTTTGTCTCTCTCTCTCTCTTTTTTCGCTTTGCTCATTTGCTTTGTTTCTTAAATTCCATGTGTGAGTGAAATCATATGGTATTTGTTTTCTCAGACTTATTTCACTTAGCATTATACTGTCTAGTTCCATCTATGTCATTATAAATGGAAAGATTTCATTCTTTTGATGGCTGAGTAATATTCCATTGTGTGTGTGTGTGTGTCTGTGTGTCTGTGTGTCTGTGTGTTTGTGTGTCTGTGTAATATCTTCTTTATCCATTCATCAATGAATGGATACTTGGGCTGCTTCCATATATTGACTTTAATAAATAATGCTGCTATAAACACAGGGGTGTATGTATCCCTTTGACTTAGTGTTTTTGTATTTTAAGGGTAAATATCTAGTAGTGTAATTGCTGGATCATAAGGTAGTTCTATTTTTAACTTTTTGAGGAACCTCCATACTATTTCCAGAGTGGCTGCTCTAGTTTGCATTCCCACCAACAGTGCAAGAGGTTTCCTTTTTCTCCACATCCTCGCCAACACTTGTCATTTCTTGTGCTGATGATTTTAGCCATTCTGATAGGTGTGAGGTGATATTGCATTGTAGTTTTGATTAGCATTTCCCTGATGATAACTGATAGTGAGGATCTTTTCATGTGTCTGTTGGCCATTTGTATGTTTTCTTTAGAGAAATGTCTGTTCATGTCTTTGCCCATTTTTTAATTGGGTTATTTGTTTTTTGGGTGTTGAGTTTGATAAGTTCTTTATATATTTTGGATACTAACCCTTTATTGGATATGTCATTTGCAAATACCTTCTCCCATTCTGTAGGTTGCTTTTCAGTTTTGTGGATTATTTCCTTTACTATGCAGAAGCTTTTTATTTGAATGAAGTCCCAATAGTTTACTTTTGTTTTTCTTTCTCTTGCCTCAGGAGACATATCTAGAAAGAAGTAGCTATGGCTGATGTCAAAGAAGCTAATACCTGTGATCTCTTCTAGGATTTTGATGGTTTCAGGTCTCCCATTTAGGTCTTTAATCCATTTTTAATTTATTTTTGTGTATGGTGTAAGAAAGTGGTCCAGTTTCATTCTTTTGCATGTAGGTGTCCTCTTTTCTCAACACAATTTGTTGAAGAGACTTTCTTTTCCCCATTGGATATTCTTTCCTGCTTTGTGGAAGATTAATTGAACATATAATTGTGGGTGTATTTCTGGGTTTTCTCTTCTGTACCATTGATCTGTGTGTCTATTTTTTGTGTTAGTGCCATACTGTTTTGATTACTACCAGCACTGTAATATAACTTAAAGTCTGGAATTGTGATACCTCCAGCTTTGCTTTCCTTTTTCAAGATTGCTTTGGCTATTTTGGGTCTTTTGTAGTTCCATACAAATTTTAGGATTGTTTTTCTAGTTCTGTGTAAAATGCTATTGGTAGTTTGATAGAGATTGCATTAAATCTGTAGACTGCTATGGGTAGTATAAACATTTTAACAATATTTGTACTTTTAATGATTGAGCATGGAATGTCTTTCCAATTCCTTGTGTTGTCTTCAATTCTTTCCTTCAGTGTTTTATAGTTTTCAGAGTATAGGTCTTTCATTTCTTTGGTTAGGTTTATTCCTAGGTATTTTATTGTTTTTGGTTCAATTGTAAAAAGGATTGTTTTCTTAATTTCTCTTCCTGCTGCTTCATTATTGGTGCATAGAAATGTAACAGATTTCTATACATTGATTTTGTATTCTGAGAATTTACTGAATTTGTTTCTTTTCTAGCCTTTTTTTTTTTTGGTGGAGTCTTTTGGGTTTTCCATATATAGTAAGTATCATGTCATCTGCAAAAAGTGAAAGTTTTACTTCTTCCTTACGGATGCCTTTTATTTCTTTTAGTTTGTCTGACTTCGGTGGGTAGGAACTGCTCTGTTGAATAAGAGTGGTGAGAGTGGACATCTTTGTCTTGTTCCTGACCTTAGAGGAAAAGCTGTTTTTCACCACTGAGTATGATGTTTGCTTTGGATTTTTCCATATATGGCATTTACTATGTTGAAGTATGTTCCCTCTAAACCTACTTTGTTGAGTTTTTATCATGAATGGACATTGTACTTTGTGAAATGCTTTTTCTAAGCCTATTGGAGTGATCATATGATTTTTTATCCTTTCTCTTTTTGGTGTGATATATCACATTGATTGATTTGTGAATATTGAACCACCCTTGCAACCCAGGAATAAATTCCACTTGATTGTGGTAAATGATTTTTTTTTGATGTTTGTTGGATTTGGTTTGCTAGTATTTTGTTGAGGATTTTTTGCATCTATATTCATCAGAGATTTTGATATGTATTTCTCTTTTTTAGTGGTGTCTTTATCTGATTTTGGTTTCAGGGTAATGCTGGCCTTATAGAATGAATTTGGAAGTTTTCCTTCCTTTTCTATTTTTTTGGAATAGTTTGAGAAAAATAGCTATTAACTCTTCTTTAAATGTTTGATAGAATTCACTCATGAAGCCATCTGGTCCTGAACTTTTGTTTTTCGGGAGTTTTTTGAATGCTCAATTTCTTTTCTGGTTATTGGTCTGTTCAAATTTTCTGTTCTTCCCATTTCAATTTTGGTAGTTTATATGTTTCTAGGAATTTATCCATTTCTCCTAGATTGGCCAATTTTTTGGCATGCAGTTTTTCATAATATTCTCTTATAATTATATTTTTGTGATATTGGTTGTGACTTCACCTCTCTCATTTGTGATTTTATAGATTTTTTTTTGAGTCCTTTCTCCCTTTTTTGATAAGTCTGCTTAGAAGTTTATCAATTTTATTGATTACTTTCAGAGAGCCAGCTCCTAGTTTCATTGATCTGTTCTATTGTTTTTTGTTTGTTTGTTTGTTTCTATATCATGTATTTCTGCTCTAACCTTTATTATTTCCTTCCTTCTGCTGGTTTTCGGTTTTGTTTGTTATTCTTCTACCTTCTTTAGGTGTAAGATTAGGTTGTTTATTTGAGAGTTTTCTTCCTTCTTGAGATAGGTCTGTATTGCTGTAAATTTACCTCTTAGAATCACTTTTGCTGCATCCCAAAGGTTGTGGACCTGTGTATTTTCTTTTTCATTTATTTCCATGTATTTTTTAAAATTCTTCTCTTATTTGTAGGTTGACCCATTCACTGTCTAGTAGGTTATTTGACCTCCATGTATTTGTGGTCTTTCCAAATTTTTTCTTGTGGATGACTTTTAGTCTTATAATGTTGTGGTCAGAAAAGATACATGAGATGACTTCGATCTTCTTGAATTTGTTGAGGATTGTTTTGTGGGCTCGTATGTGATCTATTCTGGAAAATGTTCCATGTGTACTTGAAAAGAATGTGTATTCTGTTGTTTTAGGGTGGAATTTTCTGAATATGTCTGTTAAATTCATCTGTTCCAGTGTGTCATTCAATGCCATTGTTTCCTTATTGATTTTCAGTTTAGATGATCTGTCCATTGAAATAAATGGGGTGTTTAAGTCCCATACTATTATTGTATTATAATCAATTATTTTGTCTATTTTTGTTATTAACTGTTTTATGTATTTGGATGCTCCTATGTTGGGTGTATAAATTTTTTTATACATCTCTCCTCCCCATGTTTTCGGTATATGTTGTTACACTCTACATCTTTTTATCTTGCAATTGCCTTGACTGATAGTCATTTTTACTGCTTTTGTTTTTTCTACCTTTATACTGCCACTTTTGGTCTCTTCTTTCCACTCAAAGAGCCCTTTAATATTTCTTGTAGAGTTGGTTTTTTTTTTTTTCTTTTCTTTTTTTAAAATTTAAACTCAATTAACCAACATAGAGTACAGCATTAGTTTTTGGTGTAGTGTTCAATAATTCATTAGTTGTGTATAACACTCAGTGCTCAGACATCATGTGCCCTCCTTAAAGCCCATCACCCAGTTACCCAATCCCCCCACCCACCTCCCTTTCCACAACCCTCAGTTTGTTTCCCAGAGTCAAGAGTTTCTCATGGTTTGGGTCTGTCTCTGATTTCCTCCCATTCAGTTTTCCCACCCTTCCTCTAGATCCTCTGTGCTATTTCTTATATTCCATATATGAGTGAAACTGTATGATAATTGTCTTTCTTTTGTAGACTTATTTGACTTAACGTCATACCCTCCAGATTCATCTATGTCAATGTAAATGGTAGGTATTCATCCTTTGTGATGACTGAGTAATATTCCATTGTATATATGAACCACATCTTCTTTATCCATTCATCTGATTAAGAGCTGTTTTAGTGGTCATGAACTCCTTTAGTTTTTGTTTGTTTGGGAAACTCTTTCTCTCTCCCATTTTGAATGATCACCTTGCAGGATAGAGTATTCTTGGTTGCAGATATTTCCCATTCAGCACTTTGAATATATCATGCCACTCTCTTCTGGCTTTCAAAGTTTCTGCTGAAAAATTCCCTGCTAGCCTTATGGGGGGGTGGCGTTCTCCCATATGGAACTATCTTCTGTCGTGCTGAGTTTTTAAAAAATTTTTTTAAATTAATTTTTTTATTTGTCAGAGAGAGAGAGAGCACAAGCAGGGAGAGCAGCAGGCAGAGGGAGAAGCAGGCTCCCTGCTGAGCAAGGACGCTGATGCAGGACTCGATCCCAGGAACCTGGGATCATGACCTGAGCTGAAGGCAGATGCTTAACTGACTGAGCCACCCAGGTATCCCTGTCTTGCTGTTTTTAAATTGTTTTTATCACTATATTTTGCCATTTTTATTTTGCTATTTTAATTGTATGTCTAGCTATAGATCTGTTTTTGTTGATTTTGTTGGGGGCTCTCTGTGCCTCCTGGATCCAGATATCTGTTTCCTTCCCCAGATTAGGGAACTTTACAGCTATTATCTCTTCAAATAAATTTCTGCCTTTTCTCTCTCTTCTTCTTCTGGGACTCCTATAATGTGAATGTTACTACATTTGATGGAGTCACTGAGTTCCATAAATCTATTCTAGTTTTGTATAATGCTTTCTTTTTTCTCTCTTTTGTTCAGCTTGATTACTTTCCATTACTCTGTCTTTTAGGTCATTAATTCATTCCTCTGCTTCTTCCGGCCTGCAAGTCATTCCATAATGCATGTTTCTCCTTTCATTTATTGAGCCCTTTATCTCTCCTATGTTATTTCTTATCTTTATGTTAAGGGTCTCATTGATGTCTTATCTTTTCTCAAGTCCAGTGAGTATCCTTATGATCATTACTTTAAATTCTCTATCAGGCATGATACTTATATCTGTTTCACTTAGATCTTTGGCCATGGCCTTGTCCTGATCTTTCATTTGGGATAAATTCCTCTGTCTTCTCATTTTGTCTAAGTCTCTGTGCCTGCTTCTTCTAGGAAAGTCAGCTCCATCTACTGTTTTGAGTGTAATGGCCTTTTGAAGAAGATGTCCTGTAGTGCCCTGCTCTGTAGTGTCCCCTCTTCCCCGGGGCCTGGCACTTTAGGGAGCGTTTCTAAATGTGTGTTGCATGCACTCTGTTGTTGTGTCCTGGCTGCTTTATCCTTCAGGCCACTTGCCTGCAGAGGCTCTCTTTGCCTGTTTGTGGGTAGTGTTTGGTCCCTGGCCTGAATATAGCATTTTAACTAGGTGTGTTCTTATCTGCTTGTGAAATCAGACCTGTTGCCATGGCTGCTAGAACTGAGGCCCTGCAAAACTCCTGGGTCTGGAGATACAGTGTTGGAAGGGATTTGGGCAAGTCTTCTGGGGGAGAGGGCCTGCTGTGCTGGGAATGGGGCAAGTGTGTCTGGGAAGGGCAGTTCCACTGAAACATGAGGGGGTAGGACTTGGTGTAAGCAAATTAAGTAGTGAGTGTAGATGCTGTGCTGCTTCCTGCAGGTGACCTTGAGCTTATGCTGAGGAGTAAAGGAGGGAAATGGTGCTTGCTAGTTCTTTTGTTCTGAGTTCTCAATGAATGCTGCATCCTTTGAACATGCTCCAAGATGAGCAGCTAACCTCCACAATATGTGCCCTAGGTGCTACTTAGATCACTGTTTCCACACTATATGTCCAAGGGCTGTTTGCCCTGCCTTCTCTCCAAGGACAGCATCAATGCCTCTGGGCTCTCCCTGAGCCAAGAACACTAACCTTTAAAACTCCAGGCTTTTAGCCCCACTAGTTGTAAGAGCTCCAAAACTCAGCCACTCTCATTTTCCAAGCCAATCATTATGGGGAATTATCTTCCCCATATGCTCCCTGGCGTGCTGGTCTGACTCTCAGCCTTCCCCACCACCATGGCTCCCTCCCTACTGCAGCAGCCATGATCCATGGTTTCCTCTCCAAACCATGTTTCCACACTTCCTATCTTCTTTGATGTGGCTCTTCTCTACCTTTAGTTGTGAAGTTTGTTCTGCCAGTCTTCAGGACAATTTCTGGGGGTATTTAGGATCCTTTGTACTCTTGGGATTAGGTGAGCCTAGGGTTCTCCTACTTTGCCACCATCCTTCTCTCTTTAATCAAGAGTTATACATTTAATTCCAATTCTAATTAGAATTAATATAATAACTAATTACTAATTAATTCTAATTAGTTAAGACCAGTGTTTTTCTACTCCAACAATACTTCCATTGCACTTTTCCTTATCTTGAGTGAAAGGAGACTGGCTGCTGCTATTTGGGGTTCCATTGAAGACAAAAGAATTTAAGTTAGGACTATGTTTAGTTTGTGTAAAGTGTGGTATATTTTTGAAGGTTACCCTACCCCCATGTAGAGTTCTGTACTGCTAGCATCCCAGTGCAGGAATGGCTTCCCAGAAACAATTCTACTGCTTACTGTCATAACTCACCCTACTTCATTACATGATGATACAAGACAAGAGTATTTAATATCATATGATCATGTTTTATGGCATCTGAGACCAGAAGTATATGGTTAGCGATAGAGAAAAAAAAAGGTCTAAAATGTATAAAATATATGGAGCTACAAGCTAATCTGTGAAAACATTCTACCATTTATCAAATGTGTAAAATGTACAGGCAGTGTCTCTGAGACACTGCTTGTGAGAGAGAGCACAAGCAGGGGGTAGAGAGAGAAGCAGACTCCCCACTGAGCAGGGAGCCTGATGTGGGACTTGATCCCGGGGCCCTGGGCTCATGACGTGAGCCGAAGGCAGATGCTTAACTGACAGAGCCACCCAGGTGCCCCTCCTCTCAGCACTTTCTGTGATCCCCCATTTGGGTGGTTGTTGTGACCTGCCAGCCACTCTTGGAAAGCTCAGCAGCCAGTACTCTCAAGTACCTTCTTTGTCTCACCTCAATTCATGCAAGAACTTTAGGGAGTCAAACTCTAACTTCATTTCCTAAATATGTCATATAACCATTTACTCTGATATGGGTACCCCAAGATTGATGAGGGAAAAGATACACTTGGGATTCAGAATCTAAAAGGATATGGGACCAGACAGATTCTTTCCCTCATTTATCTGACTCTTCTATGTCAAAGCCTAGAAAGGAAAATTCACACCAATTTTACCAATTGCCCTTTCTTCTCTCTTTCCTGCTTCCACAATTCCATGGGACAATGGAAGTCTGGCTTCTCCCCCTCCTCCCTGTCCCACTTCCTTCTACTAAAAACAAAAAGCCATAAACCCTAACTGTCACAGGGGGAAGAAGCATCTCCTCTTTGCTATGTCTGTGTCCTTTTTTACTGCCCCTAAAAACATTGAACGGGAACTGAAACAGTCAGGTAATATTTTTTTTTTCTTTCCGTATTGCTGGTTCTTCATGTCCAGTGTCTTGCTAAAGAGAGCAAGGTCTCTACCCTTTCCTTCTCAGGAACTATAAACTTCCTGGCTTGGCTTTGGAGGTGGGAAGTGGAAAAATCAAACATGACGTAAAGGGGAAACTAAAATACATTTGGGTCACTATTTGCAAAATACTAATCATAATACACAAACTTGTATCTTTCAGCAGTTTTTCTTTTTCCCTTACCTTGTTCACAATATTTGCTTTCAGAATGCAACACAGAAGAATGATGTAAACATTATGAAACACCTCAGAAGTATAGAAAATTGATATTTTTAACTAAAAAAATTGGAAATTCTGTCCTATCCCTTGTCAGTACCCTTGAAACTATGGATATTATTTTCCTGGGAGAAAAGAACTTTTATGACCAAAATTCCAGAAGTGATACCTACATAAGAATATTGAAATTTTTCTTTTTAATTTTTAAATTTTTATTTATTTATTTATTTTGAGAGAGAGAGAATGAACAAGGGGGAGGGGCAGAGGGAGAGGGAGAGAGAGAACCTTAAGCAGGAGCCCAGCACAGAGCCAGACAAGAGGCTAGATCTCAGGACCCTGAGATCATGACCTGAGCTGAAATCAAGAGTTGGAAGCTTAACCAACTGAGCCACCCTGGTGCCCCAGAATATTGAAACTTTTATGCATATGAATAAAAACAATAGGAGGTGAGCACTCTGTCATAACTTACAACATAACTCTCAAATTACACCTCTGATTTATTTTATTCTTGATACATACTTAACAAAAATAAGTTACAGTTATGTAGCTTATACTACCAAATGGTAACATGGAGTCCAAATTTATCTCATAGAAAGATTCTGTCGTTTTTATGCCTAAAAGTAAAAGTATCACAACATCCTTCAGTTTATTACAGTTTTCTGTGGTAGGCTACTCAAGACTAACAAGGCTATTCAAGTGTGTCTTCAGAGAACCAGGCTTCTTCTATCATCCTTCTCTTCTGTCCTTAACATATACCCTTTCATTCTTTGGCATTAAGAAAGTTTCTGGGCTTGTGATCATCTTTACATTTTACAGAGGAGGAAGGAGAAAGGGGAAGGTCAAAGGCAAAAGTCTTATTTTCAAAAATTTTTGACATTTTGTTCAGGATGTAAAGTCTGAGTTGTCCTTCTACATTCTGCTGCCAAAATTCTATCTCCTGCCCAGCTGTATAGGGAGGTTATAAAGGACAATGGAGTAATTAATGAGTATTTTGTTTCCCAGCCTTTAGAGTAGAGGAAGGCAGAGAGGTTTCTAGTGAGTCATGCGTGAGCCAACAACCAGCATCTGCCACACTCACATGAAGCTATCTTTTGGCATAAATTCAAATTTAAAGGAGCTTTGAAAATATCATTACCTATCTCCATTCATAATTGTAAATTACAGTATAATGATAAAACTTTAGTTATAGTAAATATTTATGATTTTTGGTAATATGTACATTAACTATCGACTACAATTTTACATACTATGCAGCATGCAGTATAATTAAACACTAATTTTTATCTATCATGATAAAGTTTCTTCATGATTGAGACAATAATTCTTAGTCAAAACCATAGTAAGATGACAATATTTTCCATTATAATAAAAAGCCATGGTGTGCAATATTAATTTTTCCTCAGGAAACAAAAGCAATTGATTTTCAATTGAAATTCTACTTGAGTCCCAGTGAAAAAATTCTTTGGTCAGCACATTGAAAGGAATACAAAAAGAAAAAGAATAAGGCAAAACTCATGAATAAGAATGAACTTGATTCAGGGGAACATCACATTTAGCTTTTTTCTTTAGGTAAAGTTCTTTATCATAGCTGCAGTTTAAGGTATTATAACAGATCTGATTATATACTATATGGCATTTTGAGAAGTTTGAGTATAAGTCAGATGGCATTATCTTGAGTTTTTGTTAAATACTTTAATATACAATGACAAGTGGTATATGTTTAATACATGAGGAAATGAATTCATATAAATGAGGAGGATATATGTAATTCATATAATTTCCGTGGCAGAAAAAGCCTGAAATCAACTTCTCATAAGAAAATAAATATCCTAAAATATGACTTATGATGGACAGTTTAGAGAACTTTTACACACATAGGCAGAAATTATTTATTCAGGAAATATTTATAGAACATCTATACTATGCTAAGGCACAGTTGTAGGTGATGAGAATATAGTAGCAAATAAAAGAGATGTTAAGATGTTTGAACCACACTTAAATAGTTCTGCCTAGTGAGGATGATATCATTATGTAAATTTGCCTTAAGAGCGAGTAACTAGGGGCCATTAGCTACTGTAATCAAGAATGCACAGTCTGGGGTAGTCCATCCTCTTTGTTTCAGAGGCCCTACACTCCAGCCATGGCCACACTAAGGGCTTCAGTATGTCGAACAACTTTAATGGTTTTCTAATTGGCATACTGGACATCAGAAATGGGTTCATATTAATGAAAAGTAGTGGCTCTGTAATATTAGGAATACTTCATTTGTACTCTCCATAGAAAATCTAATAATATTCCAGAAATGCCCATTGGTAAACATGTTTTAGAAATAACTTCCTGCTTTTGCATAATGGAGCATAGCACTCCAAGAAATCCTGCCTCTTGGAACCCACAGTTAGCCTAAGGCAGGGTGATGGCTGGTGCCTGAGGATGATCTTAAGTGTAACAGAAGACTGTTTTGTCTGCCTCTTGTACAAAGTGTGGTTGGAAACCCTGAAAAGACAGAGAACTGGTATGTTTGATGTATAGAATAGTTTGTGTGAATTGTTCTGTGCCTGCTTGCTAATGACTGTAGATTTACTGTCTGACATGTAACAGAATTGGTCTGAAATAACTTTCATTCTGATCTAGCAGTAAAACTGTGGAAGAGAAGGAAGGCTGTGGAGGAGGGTAATGCTACCTCTCTGGTAGCTGCTATAATGTACAAATATAAAACTAAAGTTATTAAGCTTAAAAGTGGTACATGATAAAATCTACTTAAATCAGATTACAACAGTAACAACAAAAAATCCCCTGCCCCATGGAGCTTACATTCTGGTAAGAAAGATGGACAATACATAAATAAATATACCATATATTAAACTACTTAATTGGGTATTCGGAGCCTGCCCCTGAGTAAATGATGGCTGAGTCAAGACCTGAATGAAATGGATTGAAGCAATTTAAAAAAAAGAAAAAAAAAAACTACATCAGAGTAGAGCCTTACCAGGTATCATCAGGATCTGGGAGCCCTTCTTCCTCAAGTGTATGCAAAGCAAGGTTGTTGGAACTAAGTGTCTACTAATCATGTAAGATGGGAGAGAATAGTCCTAGGTTCTAAACAACAGTTTTATCATCTAGTAATGTGGCCTGGGGAAAGACAGTGACTATTTTGTCATTTATGATATATAAACTGAGGTTGGAATAGGAAATATCTAATGATTCTTGATTCCAAAATTTAAGTGATTCTTATTCTGACCATTTCTAGTATTAGCTGACGTTCTGGGCTTTGATATAAATGAAAGTCAAAGCAAACTTTTTTTTATAAGAGCTTTATTGAGATATAATTCACACAACTTACATGATTCACCCATTTATGGATGTACAATTTGGTCATTTCTAGTATATATACAGTCATACAGCTATCACCACAATCAATTTTGGAGTATGTTCCTCACCCCCCAAAGAAACTCTGTACCTGTTAGCAGTCTTTCTTCACCTCTCCCCTCACCCACCCCCCCACCAAATACTTCCCCTTCCAGTGCTGGGCAACTATGAATCAACTTTCTATCTCCATAGATTTGCCTATTCTGGACATTTACTAGAAATGGAATCATGCAATATGTGATCTTTGTGACCGGCTTCTTTCACTTATTATAATGTTTTCAAGGTTCATCCATGTTGTAACATTTATCAGTACTTCATTTCAGTATTACCACATAATATTCCATTGAGTGGATATACCACTCTTTCTTTATCCATCAATTGATTGACATTTGACTTGTATTCACCCTTGTCTATTATAAATTAGATGCTATGTGCATTTGTGTACATGTTTTTGTGTGGACATATTTTAGTTTCCCAAGGCATATACCTAGCACTAGAATTATTGGTTCATATGACAACTCTATATTTAACCTTTAGGGGAACTGCCAGACTGTTTTCCAAAGCTGCTGTAACATTTTACATTCTACAAGCAGTGTATGAGGGTTCCAATTTTCCACAAGGTAAACATTTAAAGGTAAGCTTTTCAAATTCAAAAGGTAGTCTTAGGGATAGAATAGCAGTTCATAGCTACCACCATCACCCCCCCTCAGCCTCCACCAAACTTGTACTTAGTAAACCTGAAACCCTTATTAGATTTATCACCTGTTATAACTAATAAATAATATACATTTATTTTGCCTCTCATTCTTTTAGACTCATATTTTACTTTCTGCTGTTAACTGAAAATAATGACATTTCTCAGGTATGGTAGGCTGAACAGTGGCCCCCAAATATAACCAATTAATCTTTGGGACCTTTGTAACCTTGTGCAGCAAAATGGACTTTGCAGATGCAATTAGTTAGGGATCTTGAGGTGGAGAAATCATACTAGATTGGCCAGGTGGGCTCTAAATGAAATCCCAAATTGAGAGGCAAAGGGAGATTTGACACAAATAAAGCAATGTGACCACTGAAGGAAGAAACTACACTGCTGGTTTTGGAGATAAAAGAAGGGGCCATGGGCCAAGGAATGCAGCTCTAGAAGCTGGAAAAGTCAAGGAAATGGCTTCTTTCTTAGAGCCTCTGGAGGGAGCACAGCATTGCCTACACCTTGATTTTGACCCAATGAAACTGATTTAAGACTGTTGACCTCCAGAATTATAAGAGAATAAATGTGTGTTATTTTAAGCCATCAAATTTGTGGTATCTTGTTATAGCAGCCATAGGAAATTAATACATCAGGTAATGCATTTGCATTTTAATAAGATTCTTGGGGGAGCTACATTGCCTTACCTCACATAAATAATTCTGATGGCAATATCATATAAGCAAGAGGTAATCAAAGGAGATATTTGGGAGTAAATAAGCTTTTTATATCCCATAAAATTATACATTCTATATGGTACCTTATTCTTAAATCTGTGTAATTGGGAAAGTATGCAAAAATCTTTAGTCATTGTATAAATAGTGGTAAGGATTCCAGGTAACAAAAATCTAGTTTCTATCAATTCAATGTGTAGGCATGAATTCATATTTATCCTTAATTTTCTTTTCTTTACCAAAAAAAATCTATACTCACTAGGGGTATGCCCTTGACTTTTCTGTGGCTCCAGTGGAAGGAAGTATAGCCAAATGGTTTGAAACTCAGGCTTTGGTGTCAGTTAGTCATAAATTGTGCTGGAAAATACAACGCAATATATCAGGGTTTATTATGTGAATACTGAAGGAGATAAGTTTTATAGAGTACTTAGTACAGAACCTATGCCTAGACAACTTTCAAAAGTGGCCTTTAAATGTTTTTGAATATTATTAGTGAAGTTATCAGTGAGTGAGAGTTACATATTGATGAAGAGTTCAGAATCTGAAATCAGACTCCCTAGATCTGGGTCCCCAGCTCAGACAAATATTAGGTGTATGACCCTAGATAAGTCATTTATCATCTCAGTATCGTTTCCTCCTTTCTAAAATCGTTTTAATAATAGAGCCAACTCCCAGGAGTGCTGTAACTACTGCATGAGCTCATGAATGGAAGTATGAAGAGCCATGCTGAGCCCCTGGAAGCTCAGTCAGTTTGAATATTACTTATGAAGAATTGCTTTAAATCCACTACCTTATCACATCTGAGGGCCTTGTCTTTTCAGTCTGTATGTGTTTATAAGTGGGTAGAGGAAACTGATGTCGTGTCTCTGTAAGTGTCTTCCACCCTGTTACGACACTGTTTCACACCAACAGCGCTGCCTAGGTCTCTTGAACCAGTGGGGAAAAATCCCCTAGTGGGTGGCCTATTGAATCAATTCACTCACACAGTGCTTGGTGAGAAAGAGGCTTTTGCAATTCTGAAAGCTTCCCTGAGGGCAACATCCCCAGGCCCTACCGCTTGTGTGTAAGTTTGTTTCTATTTTGGGAAAGGAGTCTTATTTACTGAGTGAAGCTCCGTTTACAGAATCCGGCTCCAAATTCAGGTCAGGTATGAAGAAGGAGCAAAGCACCCTGCCCAAGCATGCCAGAATCAAGGCCACAAGGGAGCAAACAGTATAATACCTGAATTTTATGTATAAATTTTCCTTAAAAATATTCAGGCCAATGCATATAATTTGATTTACACAAACATTTATTTGGATAACTTTTCTTAAGTACCACATTTCAGTGTCCCATATGTGCAGGGCACTTTAGATATATCATCATATTTACTGTGACCACAATTCCCTCAGAAAGGTATTATCAACCCCATTCTGCATTTGAGGAAATGAAGTCTAAGATAACTTAAAAACACAGTCAAGACACAAAGAAGAGAGAGAATCAGTATTTAAAATCTATGCCTACCCAGTCTCCCAAAAGCAGATGGATGTGCCAATATTCTTTTAATCATTTTCCAAACGTTCAACATGTATGTTGTTTCTAATATCTTGCTATTAAAAGTAATGCCACAATGAATATAACTGTGCATTAATCTTTGTCAATTTTTATTGCCTGTAGACAGAATAGTAGGAAGTAGCACACTGGGTCAAAGGGTATGTAATATTTTTAAGATTTTTTTTTTAAACACATGAGATGAGATTGCCTCCCAAAAGGTTGTTCCAGGCCTTCCTTCTAGCATGAGGAAGAGTGCCTGATTCATGCACTTTCACCAAAACCATCATCCTTTAATCTTTGCAAATTTGATAGGCAGTCTGTTCTCTCCCTTCTAATTATGTATAATTTCAAATGGATGCTACTGCATAGATAAACACAGCCAATGGCAACAATGAATGAATTGAAGCATCCATATCTTGAACACAGGAAAATTAAAGTGGCAGTCAGTTTATATTTACTTTTGTGGGAATGACAAGACTGGAAGGAAATTCAAAATGTCCCTGAATTTATTTTTTTTAACTTTTAAACCAAACCACATTGTCCATACATCAAAGTACACAAATCATAACTACTGCTGGATTAAGCATTGAAATAAATACATCTATGTAACCACTCTCTATATTGGAATATATTAGAGACCTCCCACCTTGAGAAGGCTCCGTCGTGCCTGCTCCCAGTGCTGTCCCCACAGATGACCGCTATTCTGATTTGCATCACCTGTATGCAAGTTTTGTTGCCCTTCTTGCATTTTACATAAGTGAAATTATATAGTATCTGATCTTTCTAGATCTTTAGATCTTTAGATCTTATAGTATATGATTTTTTTGCCTGGATCCTTTTGCCCAAATTGATGCATTTGAGATTTATCCGTGTTGTGTGTAGCACTGATTTTTTTTTTCATTGCTGCACAATATCCCATTTTAAGAATGTAACACTATTCACTTATTACTGCTGATGGTTATTTGAGTTGTTTCCAGTTTAGAGTTATTATGAAGATGCTATTTATTTAGCATTGTGCTCATACCACACATTTCTGTGTGCATTTCTGTCTATATAACTGAGAGTGGAACTGAGGAGATGATTATAGTTAGTTTTGTTAGATACTATCAAGTGGTTTTCCAAGGAGACTGTACCAGTTAATGCCCCCGCAGCAGTGTATGAGAGTTCCAGTTGCTCCTTGTCCTCACCAACACTTGGCATTGTCAGCTATTTCTTATGGCAAGGAGTAGTATTTCATTGCTGGTTTTCAATTTGCTTTTCTCTGATGATTAAGGATGTGCAACACCTCTTTGGATATTTAGGGCCATTTGGATTTCCTCTTTTGTGAAGAGTTAGTTCGAGTCATTTGTTTTCTTTAAAAGGATCATCTGTGTCTTGTTGGATATTTTGAGTTTAAAATATTTCAAATGAAATTTCCCTTTAGACACAAATATTACAAATGTCATCTCTCTGAAGCTTGGCTTTGCATAGTGTCTTTTGATAAATAAATTTTAATAAAAATGTATTGCAAATAGAGATATTGCTACCATGTGGCAGAACTTAATACAAATTTCTTTAAGACCCTTTCTGTCTCATTCATCAGTATCCCCCCCCTTCTTTTTTGGTGGCCTGTTTAACCCAACTTGTCCCCATAAATTCCTATAAATTTGTCCTGTAATATTTTTTTGCTCTCATGTTTCCATCCTTAAATATCATTTATCTTCAGATATCTATTTTACTTGTGAATAGAACACATTATCTGTGACAGGGAAAAAAAGTATTTAATATTTCAAGTCCCCAAAGTGTTGCTTGCTGAGCTGGGTAATAGGAATGATGCAATTTGCAAAACTTGGGAGGTTGAGAGATAAGTGAATTCTGCTTAAGAAGAAACTAGTGAAATAAGGAGACCCTGTGAGCAGATTCCAGGAGTTGAGAGGAAGGTGTAGCCCTGGAGCCTGGAGAGGCCTGTGTGGAAAGAGAGCTAGCAAAGGGAAAGGGAATAGAAGGTGGTTATGAATATTCTTAAGTTCTTGTATGTGGTTGCAATGAATCTCCATTTTCAATAAAATCTACATTGCACACTGTTGCTTTCTAGAATTGTATCCACTTTGAGGTAGGGTGTACAAAAATTTCTTAGGATGATTCAGGATAGGCACAAGAGAATGAGATGCTGATCACTGGGGCTTCATTACACTTGGGTTACTTGCAGCTCTAATTTACATCTGCACAGTGTGATTAATGCTATGTTTTCAGTTGTGTTTGCAATCAGCAATAGAAAAAGTGATTTGCACAAAAGCTTTTTATCTTGATGAAGTCCCAATAGTTCATTTTTGCTTTTCCTTCCTTTGCCTTTGGAGATATGTCCAGAAAGAAGTTGCTGTGGTTGAGGCCGAAGAGGTTGCTGCCTGTGTTCTTGTCAAGGATTTTGATGGATTCCTGTCTCACATTTAGGTCTTTTGACCATTTTGAGTCTATTTTTGTGTTTGGTGTAAGGAAATGGTCCAGTTTCATTCTTCTGCATGTGGCTGTCCAGTTTTCCCAACACTATTTGTTGAAGAGACTGTCTTTTTTCCATTGGATATTCTTTCCTGCCTTGTTGAAGGTTAGTTGACCATAGAGCTGAGGGTCCAATTCTGGGTTTTCTATTCTGTTCCACTGATCTATGTGTCTGTTTTTGTGCCAGTACCATACTGTCTTGATGATTACAGATTTGTAATAGAGCTTGAAGTCCGGTATTGTGATGCCAACTGCTTTGGTTTTCTATTTCAACATTCCCTTGGCTCTTTGGGGTCCTTTCTGATTCCATACGAATTTTAGGATTATTTGTTCCAACTCTGTGAAAAAGTTGATGTTATATTGATAGGGATTGCTTTGAATGTATAGATTGCTCTAGGTAACAGACATTTTAACAATATTTGTTCTTCCAATCAATGACATGGAATGTTTTTCCATTTCTTTGCATCTTTCTCAATTTCTTTCATGAGTGTTTTATACTTTTCAGAGTACAGATAGTTTTCCTCTTTGGTTAAGTTTATTCCTAGGTATCTTATGGCTTTTGGTGCAATTGTAAATGGGATAGACTCCTTAATTTTTCTTTCTTCTGTCTCATTGTTAGTGTATAGAACTATGCAACTGATTTCCGTGCATTGATTTTATATCCTGCCACTTTGCTGAATTCCTATATAGGTTTTAGCAATTTTGGGGTGGAGTCTTCTGGGTTTTCCACATAGAATATCATATCACAGCAAGGGAAACAGTTGACAAAACCAAAAGACAACTGACAGAATGGGAAAAGATACTTGCAAATGACATATCAGATAAAGGACTAGTATCCAAAACCTATAAAGAACTTACCAAACTCAACACCCAAAGAACAAATAATCCAATCAAGAAGTGGGCAGAAGACATGAACAGACATTTCTCCAAACTAGACATCCAAATGGCCAACAGATACATGAAAAAGTGCTCAACATCACTTGGCATCAGGGAAATACAAATCAAAACCTCAATGAGATACCACCGCACACCAGTCAGAATGGCTAAAATTAACAAGTCAGGAAACAAAAGATGTTGGCAGGGATGCAGAGAAAGGGGAACCCTCTTATGCTGTTGGTGGGAATGCAAGCTCGTGCAGTCACTCTAGAAAACAGTATGGAGGTTCTTCAAAAAGTTGAAAATAGAGCTACCCTACAATCCAGCAATTGCACTACTAGGTATTTACCCCAAAGATACAAATGTAGTGATCCAAAGGGACACATGCACCCCAATGTTTATAGCAGCAATGTCCACAATAGCCAAACTATGGAAAGAGCCTGGATGTGCATCGACAGATGAATGGATAAAGAAGATGAGGTATATATATATCTGTATAATGGAATATTACTCAGCCATCAAAAGAAATGAAATCTTGCCATTTGCAATGACAATGGATGGAACTAGGGGGTATTATGCTAAATGAAATAAGTCAATCAGAGAAAGACAATTATCATAAGATTTCACTCATATGTGGAATTTAAGAAACACAACAGAGGAGCATAGGGGAATAGGATTAAAAAGTAAAACAAGATGAAATCAGAGAGGGAGAAACACCATAAGAGACTCTTAATCATAGGAAAAAACTGAGGGTTACTGGAGGGGAGGTGAATGGGAGGATGGGATAACTGGGTGATGGATATTGAGGAGGGCACATGATGTAATGAGCACTGGGTGTTATATAAGACTGATGAATGACAGAACTATACCCTGAAACTAATAATACACTATATGTTAATTAACTGAATTTAAATAAAAAATAAAGTTGTTAATAAGTTTCAAAAAAAAAGAAAAAGTGATTTGTAGTCCTATATCAATGTATTTATTACAACAAATACAATTATATCATATTTCCAATCTACTACAGTTCTCTAAATTGTGGACATGTGAGAATTATACCAGAATATATCTGAATTAGGCTTTTCTTTGAAAATTAGCCTCTTTTTCTACTACATTATATTTACATGGTTAATCAAATTAACATTGGTAATATAGATTGTCACTCACCATCTTGTTTTTTTAAAGTAGGCTTTGTCTTATTTGATATATTTTGGCCATGTCTTTGTTTTTTTCCTTTTATTTACATAATTTGGGGGGGAAATGTGGTTTCATTGTGTCCAGCAATAGAGAATAGTAGCAAGAATGAATAGTAATAATAATAATTGCCTGCTCTTATATTAATATTTCTTTCTGAAAAAAAATGAAAGCTGCACCCTCAGAGGGTATTATTATATTTAAAAGCTATATTTATTATAATGTAATATTATTATATTACCACTAATCTTTCCTATTCCAGTTAATTCTATAATGTTTTCTCATCTATAGTATTAGAAATTGATAAAATTCACTGAACTACTATCCCTGACAGGTAACTCCTGCCTTCCTTCCTACAAAAGAAAGACTGGTCACATAAAATTTACATCAAAAGAATTTTAAGACTTCTACAATTTCATATGCATGTAAAATTGATGTAACATGTGCATTCATGAAGGCCCTCCACACTGTTAAAACTATTAACCATGAGTCGGGGCACCTGGGTGGCTCAGTCGTTAAGCGTCTGCCTTCGGCTCAGGTCACGATCCTGGGGTCCTGGGATCGAGCCCCACATCGGGCTCCCCGCTCCGCGGGAAGCCTGCTTCTCCCTCTCCCACTCCCCCTGCTTGTGTTCCTTCTCTCGCTGTGTCTCTCTCTGTCAAATAAAAAAATAAATAAAATCTTTAAAAAAAAAAAAACAACTATTAACCATGAGAACCGATCAAATGGGAAGGAATGCCAATGCTCTTGTAGGTGGAAAGGGATAAGAAGATTTCTACAAGGAACCTGAATGACAAAACTAGAGCCTGATGGTATACTTTGTTTAGACTTTCAACAGAGATTTTCAAAGTCATGAACTGTAGATGTTGCTAATTCCGACATTTTATGAAATGACAGATAACTCATTTTGTGTGGTATCTTCTACGAAAAAAAATAATTTTTGTCTTTGTCTGTCAAGGGCTGATGAGGTAGCACAGAAACTGAATACTAAAAGACTCCCTTTTGAAATTAAGGACTTCATGTCTACAAGCTTCCAGAACAAAAAAGATTTCTACTCTCTGGCCAGTGGGATGAGGGGATTTTTTTCTAATGGACTACACATGAAATCAGGCAAGGTGTTCAACAGACATGTAGGAAATATTTACTGAGTGTTTCCTCTGTCTAGTATGGACCTAGAATTTCAGGAAAGTTCTGTAATGTATATGTACTGCCTTCTACCTGCCTATGAGGAAAGACCACTGAAAATTCCCAGCAGCCTGTGGTATTTCCTATTGGAAAAGTTACTCTGTGTGGGTTTTAACACTCAAGGAAGGTGGCCTAAAGATTCTTTTGCTTCTTTTATTAGCCTGGAGAGAATGTTAATGATCAGGTGCCAATTCTCTCTGTGCTTTTTTCCTCCTCAATTACCTTACAAATTGGTGTCTAAAGAAAGCAGGCTTATTACTAATACTATTTCTGTACATTTTACTGAGTCTTGGAAAATGTGTCATACAAGAGCAATGTGCAGTGTGCCCAGCCCTGCTGAATGTTTCTCCTGCCATCTGCTTTGTGATTCTTCACTCTGCTTCTCCTACCTGGTTCTAATAATCAAGCAAACAGAGAAGGTAACAGCAGTCTCTGTGGTTTTCTTTCATCCAGCATGTCTCTTCTTGTTGATAGTTTTGTTTTCTTGAGACCAAATGTCACCAAAAAATGAACACAAGTCACTGGAAGGCAGCATGTTGTGGTGTGAAGACAGAGGGCTGAATCTGAATTGTGGTTTTGTTCCTTATTCAGGAGTGCGGACTTAGAAAAGTCCACATCTCTCTGTTACTTAGTTTCCCTAATGCAAGTGATAACAATACCTCGCAGGAAGGGCTGTGTAATTAGAGATAGAAAAGATATAATGTTCTCAGAACAGAGCAGGCATGATTTAAATGATAGCTAGAAGTAAAAAATGAAAATCGAGGGCGCCTGGGTGGCTCAGTTGGTTAAGCGACTGCCTTCGGCTCAGGTCATGATCCTGGAGTCCCGGGATCGAGTCCCGCATCGGGCTCCCTGCTTGGCAGGGAGTCTGCTTCTCCCTCTGACCCTCCTCCCTCTCATGCTCTCTGTATCTCATTCTCTCTGTCTCAAATAAATAAATAAAATCTTTAAAAAAAAAATGAAAATCGAAGTTTTCTCTCTCTAAGCAGCTTGGAATAGAATTGGAGATAACATGACACACACACACTCACCAAATCAGTATTAGAATAAGGAACATGATTTTGTCAAATGATTGAACAGGATAATCATTATTAGAGAATTTTAGAAGCCTGAAGTGAAAAATCCTGTGACATTCATAGCTAGTGGCCTTTTCTGAGCCAAAAGCACCACGGTGGGATCACTGTTTTAGGCAGGTTCTCGTGGCATCGTTGATGCAAGACACCAGAAGTGGCCACGGGAGGTTAGAAAGCTATTGCAGAAATTTAACAGCGTGTTAAAGGCTGCAATTGTACAGACAGATAATTCTGTTCACATTGGAATTAAAAGCATTTAAGGACTGAGGGGAGCAAGCAGCACAAATAGGTAATTCGTTCACCAAATGTTAAACAGAGATAAGCATAATTTCTTCCACAGATAGACTGGTAGCGTCATTGATTTGAAATGAATTAAATTGCATTGAGCTACTTATTAATCCAGAGAAAACCAATTGGGGTTATGAAGAAGTATCTTTACAAATTATTTCCCTAGCAACTTCACACCCTGGTGCTAGTGTTGAATTTAATAAAACAGGGCCAAAGAAGCTGTGGCAATTGCATGTGGCTTAGCTACAGAGCTGAGGGAGAGCACACAGGGCTTTATCTAGACTGTTTCACAGGGATATGTAATAGCCACAGAGAGCACCTCAGGATCTGCTCTCTCCCAAGTTCCTAGTCCTCCCTTCATTCTTGGCCACCTACACAGAGAAAAGATAAGAATTCTAGGGTCCAATAGAATAATAATAATAACTGTGTTATTCTATGTTTGCTTAGTAGTTTATAGTTGTCAAAGTATAATCCATATATTTTCAGTAGTTTTTATTGGTCACCTTCCCTAAATTTCTAAATATATTCTTAAAAATATATTTCTTTTTTTCCAGAGTTGCATAATATTTACATCGTTGAAGGACTTTCTGTGAATTAAATTTTTAAAAAGCTTAAAAATATCCTTATTTTCAAATCACTTTAGTGATACTAGATGAATAGAAATATAAGAAGTTTGGCCTGAATATTTGTCTCTTGGCAAGGAAAGGAAATAGAAGTATGGAGAATCTAGATTTTGTTTAAGGAACCAAAATGAAGTGTTTGAGATAGAGTCTTAAAGATTCTGGGCAATAGAAAACCAATAACATTTTCCCCTATATCCCAGTCCAGCTTCTTGGATGTATCAGTTTAGTATTAATATGGTTATATAAGTCTTTAGAGAAAGAAGATGGAGTTTCCAGAACTCTAAACTCAGATATTGAGGATAACAAATATTCTCTTTATATTAAAAGTGACTCTTACAACACAGTGTGCTCAAGGACAAATGCCTAAGTCGGCAAACACGTATTTCTCATCATCAACTCTAATAAATATGAGTTGTGCAAGTCACAATCTATCTATCATTGTTCCTGACAAGGAAATGAATATTTTTTAAAAGTATGTGCCCTGAGTGGATGATTCAGCTCTTCAACTCTAGGAAATCAGTGGTGAAGCATAATAAGCCAAAAGCAAAAGAAATAGGAGAGCCTTTACTGTGTGTGTGTGTGTGTGTGTGTGTGTGTGTGTGTGTGTGAAAGAGAAAGAAAAGCATCAGTATAGATAGAAAGTTCGGATAAAAAAAAAATTGAAGATGAATTTTTTTAAGTGCCATAAAAGACTGTGTATTTCAAAACAATGATCCCGAGGATTCAGTTAATACTACATTTTCTAAGAATTTAAACATCTAGGGCGCCTGGGTGGCTCAGTTGGTTAAGCGACTGCCTTCGGCTCAGGTCATGATCCTGGAGTCCCTGGATCGAGTCCCGCATCGGCCTCCCTGCTCGGCAGGGAGTCTGCTTCTCCCTCTGACCCTCCTCCCTCTCATGCTCTCTGTATCTCATTCTCTCTGTCTCAAATAAATAAATAAAATCTTTAAAAAAAAAAAGAATTTAAACATCTATTTGGGGAGGGCACAGAAATAATAATTAATCATCATGCTATCTCTGTCTTTTCCTCTGTTCAAATATGTTGTGAGCATAAATTTAATCTAAGTCCCTATGAGACTATATCCAAGGATATTTTAATATGGCAATATCATAATAACAATGTATAAAATAATATTAAAATGAGAATTCCTTGTGTTGCCTATGCTAGACAAGATCATAGCTGAAGCTAGAAATTTCAAAGTAGCAGTTTATCAACACATCTTGCCATACTTAATGCAAGAGTTATTAATAGTTAAATTTTATCAAAAAATAAAAAAAATTGTGGACAAATATAAAACTGGATGTGACAGCATAACAGCAAGCATAATCTAAGGCTCTCCTGAGGAAATCAAGAAATGTCATCATTCTGGTCAGAAGTAAAATCAGGGAATATGGTTTTAAGAAAGTCAAGGAAGAGAGAGTTCTGGTAAAGAGGGTTTGTTGACATTGCCTACCATTTCTCAAGCTCAGATGAGATAAAGCCTGTTGAGTACTCTTTTGGTTTAACAACATGGAGCTCAAAGTTGACCTTAATTAGAGAATATTGGTATGGGTATGGAATGAGTGGGGACTAATGAAATAGAGAGATTACAAGTGAGTATGTCAAGAAGAATGGTTGAAAATAGAAAGAGATCTAGAGTACTAACTAGTAGAGTGGATGGGTCCTAGGAGGGATTTAAAAGATGGATGAGACTTGAGTAAGTTTATATATTTGTAATGATAAGGAGTCAAGAGAAGGAGAGAGGTTGATAATAGAGAGAGAAAAGATCAACAAAACAAAACATGGAAAGAGCTCTAGAGACAGGCATATATTTGAAACCAATTTAAATAAATTTTGAATACTCTATAAAAAGTTCATTTGTGCTTGTGTGAAATAAACCTAAGATGTATTAGAACCAATGGAAATAATATAAAAATACACTTTTTTTGAAGAGGGGTGGCTAGGTGGCTCAGTTGGTTAAGCATCTGACTTGATTTCAGCTCAGGTCATGGTCTCAGGGTCATGATCTCAGGGTCTTTAGATCAAGCTCCCTGTCAGCCTCCACAATGGCCATGAAGCTTTCTTAAGATTCTCTCTCTGCACCCCCACGCTTTCTCTCTCTCTCCCTCAAAAAAGAAAATAGACTTTTTAAGAGTGGATAAACTAATAAGTTATGAAGACAAGCTTTCAGTAGTTTGAAATGAGCTTCATTATAAAATACATTTAATAAGTGAGAAAATATTAAGAAGGTTGATCATAACAGTAATGGGTTTTAGGTTTTATGAAATGCTGTGATAATTAGGTCAGAATTTTCAAGTGGAAATTGAGTGATCATCCTTAGAAATGCAAAATATTCACGGAACCTATAACAAGAATGCTATTAAAGTGTTCAGATAAAAATAATTCTGGCTCAAAATAATAAGCTTTCATTTATCATCCTGAATCTCAATAAAATTTGGCTCCAAATGTTTTTATGGAAACTAAAATTCTTCATAATAGTTTTTACAGTTTCTGGAATGAGAATTTCTGAAACCCTTCTAGGGTTGAAAAACAAGTTTTTTTAAAGAGTTGAAAACCAGTGAAACTACTATATAGAGATATGATTAAAGAATTCATTTGTTTAAAAACTTTGGTTCAACTCAGTCATTACTGCACTTCTCACATAACAATGTAACTCAATAAAGGTTTAGTTTCTTGCCTACATTTGGCTGTGTCATTCCATCCTTCCATTATTTATGTCACTACTGGAAAGAAATCAATATCTGTTTATATGCTCTGCCTGATTTTAAAAAAAGTTTCTTCATGACTCTTAGTAAAAACCTAAAAATGAGAAACCCTATATTCTATTATAGGAATGTGAACTTCTCATTGTGTAACAATACAAACACCATTATCTGTTTGTATTTCACTGCTGCAAGTAAAATTGGATAAGATAACAATTTTCTACATATTCATAAGAGAACAAATTTCATAGACGTAGCCATCCTATCCTCTATAGCATTTTAAAAATACTCTGACTATTAATAATATATTCTATTTAATGTTACTTATTTCATCTGATGTATTCAGATATTTTTGTTGTTATTAAGTAAGTTCTATGACCAACGTGGGGCTCAAACTCATGACTCTGAGATCAAGAATCGAATGCCCCACCAACTGAGCCAGTCAGGTACCCCTCAAATATTTTTAATAAAACAATTTTCACTTGCCATCAGAGTCAGTCAATAATAATAATTTAACTGATTTTTATTTGTAGTGCTAAAAACATACAACGTGGGTCAGAAACTAATATTGTTCTCATGCAGGGAAGGAAAGCATGTGACAGACACCATATGTGAATACATATTCAGAATAAGAGATAGTTTTCAAAATTAAACATATCTTTAGTTAACTAAAAAAAATTTAATATATAATTTCAGTTTAATCATTAAAAATAATTCCAAGGAAAGGTAGAGTGATATAAAGTAAAGGAGCATCTTTTTTTATTATTGTTTGCCTCCCTCTCTGTCTTTGACATAAGAGACTCTTAAGTATAGGGAAAGGAGGTGGGTGGGGAGATGCGGTATTTGGGTGATGGGCATTAAGGAGGGCACTTGATCTCATGAGCACTGGGTGTTATATGCAACTGATGAATCACTAAATTCTATCCCTGAAACTAATACTACACTATATGTGAACTAACTTGAATTTAAATAAAATTTTGAAAAAAATAAAAATAAAGGAGCATAAGTTTTGCCTACTTTTAATCTTTCTTTTTTATTATAGTAATTAGTGAAAGTTCTTTGTAAACTGTAAATCCCTATACAAAAATGTCCTTACTAATATTTTCCTATTCTAGTAATTAGAGTGATTTTTTTTTTCTTAAAACTTGTGATATTAGGAGAGGAAATATGTAAGATGGGTTTTATGAAACTGTGAAATTTTATTTTCATTTGCCATAAAGTTTGATTATGATATAACCATACATCCTGGTCCCAAACCATTTTGAATTGAAGTAGTATATTCTACATATTGATTATTTAATTAACAAAAAGTTAATTAACTAATTTGATATTTTAATTATTCTTATTATGGAATAGGTGTTATATAAAATATGAATTGTAGCTCATCACTTCTTAAGTCAAATGAATTTAATTTGGTTTTAAAAATCCTAATCACAAAATGATTCTTTCAGTGACTTAGCATAGAATTAAGTAAAATTTTCCCCATAATTTATGGAAGCAGCTTTTCTTAAAGCACTTTTTGTTTATTACTGTTGACTACAGTCATACTATGTAATGATAAAGGGGGAAAATAACTTAAAAAGCTATTTCAGTATGGCATGAGAGGTGTAATAATTAATTCTGCCACTCTATATCATATTAAGGGAAATGTCCTATCTCAGGTGAATTTGGGTATGAGAAATGCAGGGAAATTAATTTGTGTAGAGGAGGGCATCTATCCTAAAATGGGGATGAGAAATGAAGGCTGCTTGTGAAGAGGAAGTGACTGGGAATGGTGATGACATCGAAAGGACAGAGCCAGTCAACAGGAACTCCTAACTCACAGCAGTGCTTAGGCTGTGGGTTCATGTCAGGCAAAAGTCATTTCCTGGTTCCTAGAGGTCACCTACCCCCATGCAGCACATGAAAAGTGGTTGGTGTCAGGGAGCAGAATCCACTCCCTGGAGGGTAGCAACTGGAAGAACTAGGCAGTGTTTGTCGTCAGTGGCGAGAAGAATTCCAGGTGCAGAACTCCAACCCCATAAAGGGAATTGAGAGAAAACCAGGGAACTAGAGTAGAAACTTCCAGACTATGCAACTATAACAGGAGCAGGGGAAAGAAGCAGCTTGGAGGGCTCTAAGGTACTCAGAAATCTATTCAAAGCGGTAGCTCTAGAACATGTCTTCATAAAACAGATTCTAAAATCATGCTGTTGACTTCCACACATTTTTCTGGAATAAGTAAAACAAAATGGAGGCATCAGCCACTGTAGTTGAGCCATGAAAAGTTCTCAGTAAACTTCAAAATACTGGTATGCTAGAAATTGTACAGGGCATATTCTTGGACCAGACTGTATGTGCATGTGTGTATTAAAAGATATAATAATATAAATAAAATATATAAAATATAATCATTTAAAGAGAGATATACAAAATAACGAACAAGATTGGTAGTTGGGATCTGTTTCCTTAGAGAGGAAATAAATATTAAAATTGCTGAATCTTTAGGAAATAATAATAAAAGTCAAAAACCTATGTGTGGAGTTGACCAAGGTGAAGTGACAGAGACTCAGTTTACTCTACCATCTAAAAACAACTAAAAAAATAATGAGCAAAATCTATAAAACAACAGTATTTAAAACATTGGACATCAAGCAAGGAGGAACAGTGATCCCTAAAAGGTGTGGCACACATGCAGTGAGCCCTTCCCCAGCTTTTTGCCTTGAGAGAGCTTTCATGCTATGTGGCACAGGGAAGCGGTACCTCGGTAGAGATTGGCATGCTCCCCGAGTTAAGGAGTTGGAGCTGAGATCTGGGGAAACCAAGATGCATAGAGTCCTGCAGATCAGAATACCTGAAAAGAGACACTTCTGCACAGAGAAAGATCTGCAGTGGATTCCCCTTGAGTATTCAAGAGAATATTAAACATTGCATGACTGTGGAAGAAACTACCCGAGGCTCTGAAAAGAACCACCCGAAAGGATGGGGATGTTGTTTATAAGCATGATATCAAATACAAAAACCTTAAAGTAATAGGTTGGTGGATTGGTTTGCATAGTAGCTCAGAAAACTCTATGTCAAAAAGGTCCAAAGATAATGAGCAGAGAAAAATATATGCATTATATGAAATAGATGAGAATCGATTTCCTTAATATATGAAAAAATTCATAATTAGAGAAAAGATTAATAGTCCCTTAGAAAATAAAAACACCATAACGTTGCAGAGACATATGTAGGGATGATTATTACAGGGTCATTTGTAATTAAAAAAAAAGCTTTCCCATATTTTATCAAGAAATAATGTGATTGAATATATTTTGGTACACTCATAAAATGAAATATTATTCAGCATATAAAAAGGACAAGGGAAATCTCTGTAACCTAATATAGAGAGAAGGACAGGATGGATTACTTTGGAAATAAAACAAAATTGTGGAACATCAATGTAGCATGATCTCATTTTTGTAAAAATTAAAATAAATTATATGTGAATGTAATTAAAAAAGGAAATAAAATTGAAAAAAGTCTATGAAGAGTTATATCAATAATGAATAAATATAAGAAAATCACACACAAAGGGCCAATAAATCTATGATCATGTGGATATATTCATAAAAGCATTGCCAGATTTGTAAAACTGTAAATAGTTGATAAACATCAGTGTTGAAGTGTTGACTCCTATTATGTAAAATAGAAACTCAAGCAGTTGTTATTAATAGGACTTAACACTTCTGTTAACCAATAAGAAAATGAATATTGAAATGATTTATTTGAAAACTAGAAGTTCCACTTATAGAAATGTTATCATACTTCTATAAATGTGGGAGCATATCTGTATAAAGATAGTTAATTGTCTATAGTAGTCTAAACTGAAAACAACTTAGTGACCATTCATAATGGCTGCTTAAAAAATTAAGGTTTTGAAATACAACTAATATTCTTCAAGGCTTTAAAAGGATGTGCTATAAAGAGAATGGTTTGGATTTTTAAAAATTTTTTAAAAAGATTTTATTTATTTATTTGAGAGAGAGAGTGAGCGAGAGAAAGAGAGAGAGAGAGAGAGAGCATGAGCCAGGGGAGGGGCAGAGAAGCAGACGCCCTGCTGAGCATGGAGCCCAACTTGGGACTCCATCCCAGGACCCTGGGATCACGACCTAAGCTGAAGGCAGACGCTTAACCAACTGAGCCACCCGGGCACTCAGAGAATGTTCTGGATTTTGTCAACGTGTCCTTCCACATACACTCCTTACTCTCTCCACTAAGTCTGTGCCACCTAGACTTGCAGAAATGTCACCAATAGCTTCCTTGACTTCTGGTTTCCAGTCAGGATGGGAGAGGAACAACAGTGAGAGTTTTCTGCCATTCCCACTTCTTGCTGGGTAATTAAGGTTAGAGTGAGCTGGTGGTTCCTAGAAGGCAATCCTGTCTACCTAGTCCTCTCTTGTCTCTGTATTTTGGGGGTTGTTCCAAGTTTAGAGAAATGGGAAGATGCCCTCCTGTTACTTACCCATCCCCCACGTTACTGGCTTCCAGATACTGTTCCATCCTTGTGGTTTTCCTTCGCCTCAACCATAACTTTATAGAGAGTCCCATTATTAATCTCTCCTAAAATTATTTTAGGTAGCCAGCTGGGACCCTAGGTAATATATATTGTTTGGTATAACAAAAGCAAGCTGAGTATGTCAGGCAGTAAATCACAGCAGTTGAACTTAGAGAATCTGGAGTGTGGGCTTGAGTCCCAGCTACACCACTGACTAGAGTGGCTCTGGGAAAATTGTTTAACTTCTTTAAGCCTTAATTTACCCATCTCTGAATAAAGCAGAAACTCTCTGATACATTGGGCTATCATGAAAACTAATTGAGAACATTACTGTGATATAATGACCCAAAAGACTGGTCATTAGTAATGAAAGGCAACATGAACGGATTTCTTACAATGCACCATGTATTCTAGGCCACCCTATTTTAGTCTTTTCAATTGCTTATGAGCAGAGACCATTACACATATGCGCGTACACGTGCACGCACACACACACACACACACATATAAAATAGTATCTGGAACATAGCAAATATTATTTTTTTAAAGATTTTATTTACTTATTTGAAAGAGAGAGTGGGAAAGAGAGCATGGTGGGGAGGGGCAGAGGGAGAAGCAGACTCTCCGTTGAGCGTGAAGGCTCACATGGGGCTCGATCCCAGGACCCTGAATCATGACCTGAGCCAAAGTCAGATGCTTAACTGACTGAGCCACCCAGGCGCCCCCATAGCAAATATTATATAAATGTTTGTGTTAAGATTGTCATCTTAATTTCCTAATTTTAATGATGAGGAAACGGAGAGGTTAAATATTAAAGGTTGGTTTATCAAACAAGAAATTTAGCTCGGATTTGAATTTAGGAAGAGTGGCTTTAGAACACAATATTTTATGTGCACTTATCAAATAAATATTACTTATGATGGTTATTGTTTATGCTATTTGTGTAAATATATATTTAATAAATATATATTATCTATACTGTCTATATATTTATGGTATATATACACATCATATGAATATTTGTATGTTCACAGGCTATGTCAAGGAAGACTACATATCAAGCCATTATTTAAAAAATTACAGATGTAGGAATTAAAAATAAATTATGTTGGTGTATGTGTATCTATCTATGTGTATATCTGTGTACTGACTACCTGTATACATATAGATGTAAGTATCTGTCTATAAATGTGTACATATATAGCACATTAAGTTGTAACATCCTCTTCATTTCTACATGTATGACAAAAATCAACACATGCATTTAAGATCATTTGTGCTTGCGTTTCCTAATGTAAAAAATATAACTTTTTCTTGTAGCTAATGAACAATAGTCAAAAGTTGGAAACTTGTTCCATCAAACAAAATCACTAAATATACCTTATGTTTTGAAAATGTGTAGTTATGATATTTTAGAGAAAATAGTGTTTGCTTGCTTATGGATATGAAGAAGGATATCTCTACTTATGCGAGAGGTATTTTTGCTTTTGTGCTGTCACCAAACTTATATGATGATGATTTTTGTTTGAGAAATGCTATTTCACATGTGTTAAAGGAAAGGGTATACTTTGTTCATTTCTAGTTTTTTAGGAGCCTCCAGTATTATTCAATATAAGGAGTTGATCTTTTAAAACTCTTTCTCTTATTGTATCTCCCTCAAGAGTAGAAGCTGCCTTAAAATACCGAAATATGCCTCAAATGATGGACATCACATAAATTAATAGAATCTCTGACTAATGCAGAACTCCTTCTAATGTAACCATGGTATCATCATTGAACATTTCTATTGTTAGTTCCCTATTCTACTGGAGAGAGGCAAAACAGCAGGACTTTTTGATATCTGAATAATTTGAACATAAAATGACAGAATATAATACAAAAGGAAGGTAGCTGAGTTTTATGTGAGTATGGATTTAAATACATATTTTAATTTCCAGAAGGTAATATGGATTCCTATGGCAAAACAGTAACTCTACTTTAAGCTACAATTTATTGTGAAGAATGAGGAGAGTGATGAAACATTCAGGCAGACTGTCAACACTGATGCTTAAATGTTGTGATTACAGTTGCTATTTGAGGGCAGAGATCATTTTGCTTGAATTCCTTTCTGGTAAATTTATTGTTCAAATAATATGGTCCCTGAAATGTCGTATAAAATGGATAACTATGATCAATGGACTTGTGATTTACTTACCTATTGTAGATATTTTCATTGTCAGGTTGCAGTGTGCAAAGAAAATAAGGAGGGCAAATCAGTGGGGAAAATGTTGATGCAAATTACAGACTATGCTTTTAATTCACTGAGTGGCAGGGAAACTTCAGGGCGTGTACCAGCTTCACAAGTTTTTTCCTTTCTTGTAATTGGAAGACAATAAATGTTCTAATAAAGAAGGTGTAATATAACAAGAAACATTAGCTCCTTTGGTAAATGATATTGAACAAAGTGATGTGATGGTGAAGTTAAATTATATATCATTTATATTGAAGAATAGATCTGTGACATAATTGATTAAATTAATAGTTATAATGTGAAGCTTAAATTTAAAAGCTCCCAGAGCAAAACCTTCACAGATAATTAATTAGCTTTCCTTTGACCTGTCAGCCAAACACTGAGGGACACAGAAGAAGATACCATTTTTCTGTAATTTTTTCCTTAGCTTCATCAAATTATGTTCAAATACACAAAAACCTCCTACCTTATCTCTTAAAATGCTCTATCAAAGTTCCTAGTTAGGTTTTGGCAGATTTTTTTACAACTTGCATACATTCTTTAAACTGAAATATCATAATGATGATCTAATGACCCACTTAGGTAAATAACTCCTCAAACTAGAACTCAGAGTTCCATTTTTAATTTCCATGACTTATTTGGAGCTATTATGGACTTTACCTATTTATGTTTTATTGTCTAGTATTGGAAGATGTTTCCTAACTAATCAGAGATGTAGCTTATAAGAATGAATATTTTATTTTAGTTCTAGCTTTGATTCTAAGCAACAAAAAAGTGATTTAATACTTATGACCTTATTTCCTTCACAGGAAAGGCTTTATTATTATTTGTATTAATATTATTATTAAGGATGGGTTCTTTTTTTTTTTTTTCTTTTTAGTTCACAGTGGGATCATGGAGTGGTGTCATATATTGTTGCAGGCAAAAATTAGCCTTACTATGGAAAATCATATATTATTCTTAAGTTTCTTACATGTGAATAAGTTATTTGTACATGAAGGAATTAGAATTGTACTGGCATATTTCAAGTCCCACCCGTCATACTTACTCCTTACTTCTACTGACCATTTTATCTGATCATACTGGAAATTCTTTGAAGAAAGGCAATATATTTGTTCTATTGTCTTCTGTTTTCCCCAAAATATTATATATACTATCTAGATAAATATATAGAACAATTTTTCAATCTATGATACAAAGATAAAAATGATTTGTTTTATTCTGTCTTTTTTTTTTTTTTTGCATCTTTAAGTTAAAGTTTTCTAAAGTGATTTTACTCCTTATTTTCAAAGAGCTAAATGAAAGTGTAGTGGTTGCACTCAGTTTAAAGGTATCATTTAATGTGACTACATTTTAATACGTTTTCCTTTCACAATAATTAAATTGTGAAGTGCATGGCCAGAATGGCTCCTGATGTGAAAAATTTGCACTAAGGTGATATTTAAGAATTGATTTATGTTAGAAAATTGACAACATAATGGATATAACAACATTAACCTTGAAACCAGGACTTATAATTAGCCAGAGTTGTCACGGAACAAAGGTCGCCATCTGAAGGTTATCTTCAATATCTTTATCTAATTTCTAAAGGACAAACTACTTCATCTAACACCCACTGTCTAAGTGATCACCAAATAATCATTGTAAATTGGTCTAAACTAAAACACCTTGTCTGTCCATATACTTCTTTTGTTCTTTAATAGATAAGTGACAAAGAAAGAGAATATTAGATCACTCTTGCTGATGTCTCCATGGTGCCTGATCCATAAACATATGTGGCCTATCAAGCCAGTGGTGTTTTATTAATCTCAGCCAGATTGACCAATGCAGTTAGTTCTTTCTAAAATGTGCCCTTCCTTCACAAGTATAGGTTTTTCTAGTTTTTCAAGTAAATAATATCATTGCAACCCTAGAGTCTTGAACAGTTTTCCCACTTCAGTAAGTTAAACATATTTTTGGGTCATGGAAACAGAATTAATTAAATCATTTAAGGGACTTTTAGGCAGAGAGGTAGCCTTCAATTTACATGGTAAGTACATTATTACAGGAGAAGATGAGAAAATAAATACATACAATATTACTAAAGAAACTTTTCAAGTAATGTGGGTTTGTAAGATAATATAAAGCAAGATTTAAATCAAAATGCCTAATATAAATATGCATGTAGGAAATAATGTCTCCTATCCATATAAATGCAAATAATAGACATAGATGATAGATAGATGATGGATAGATAGATATAGGAATAGATAAATAGAAAGATATTGTATTAAAACAGCACATGTGGGGCGCCTGGGTGGCTCAGTCGTTAAGCGTCTGCCTTCAGCTTGGGTCATGATCCCAGTGTCCTGGGATCGAGCCCCACGTCCGGCTCCTGGCTCAGTGGGGAGCCTGCTTCTCCCTCTCCCTCTGCCTCTCCCCCTGCTCATGCTCTCTCCATCTCTGTGTCTCGAATGAATAAATAAAATCTTTAAAAAAATAAGTAAAGAAATAAAATAAAATAAAATAAAACAGCAAATGTGTAAATATGAAGTGACTGGGTACAAAACATTTTATGAAGTTGGTAATTGATAAATGAAAGATATCATTCTTTGTATACTCATTTTATGGCAGTACCTATTTTATTAGTCATATCTTCAATTATTTAGCTAATTTTAAATGTGCATAATCCTTTATGCACAGTTTGAGTTTATATTTAGAGTATATTCATATGAAATATTATAATTTATTTGTTAAAATTGGACCATTTGATGTAAATGTAATGTAATGTCTTTTCTAAAATGAACCAGAACATAAATGACACATTTAAATTCTTAAAATGTAGTGTTTATGGCAAGAAACATAATAGGATATAATGATATTCTTAAACACTGACAGGAGTATTGTTTATTCTTGCAGTAAAATGGAAAAGTTAAATTGTATTTTCCCATATTAGAAAAACGAACTCACAGTTTTAATCCCAATACAATTTTAATATTGTTTTTGATAATATGAACCCAAATATACAAATTATCTTAGAGTACTTACGAGAATTTCCTGTAATATGCTTTCTGTTCAGAAATTTTGTCACATTTTACCATAAAAATAGTAACTGTGAGGTAATTATTTTTAGGAGCCCACATTTTATTTAAGATTTTGAAGCTGGTAGCCTCTCTTAAAAAAAAAAAAAAGAAAGAAAAGAAAAAGAAAATGATCCCTTCTAAGGGAATGCAAAATCCCAGTACTTGGAGATTAAAATATTTTCTCATAACTGCTATCCTTGGTGATATCAGAAGTTAGCCTGAAACTTATAATATTGACATTAAAATGAAATAAATGACATCTTGGTGAAGCAAGAGTGATAAATAAATAAACAAAACTGAGTTTGATATACAGTAAAGCAGTTATGAAAAATTATTCATGTGAACAATGTATCTTTACACATTTCAGTCAATATAAGAAATCTTTTTTTTCTTGAGTAAGCTCAATTTGTGAGCCACTCTTTGCATTATTAGAGCACTATGTAAGCACATACTTACCTTCTTTAAAGTAAAAATAATACCTTCGATCAGTTTAAGTAGATATTGCTTGTTTTGATAACTTGCTCATCTGAATTTAATAATTATTATAGTAATTGCTTAAAGAAAGTATGCCGTATTCAATGTTTATCTGTTGTATCTGACATAATAAATATTTGTTGACTGTATTAATAATTTATTATTTTAAACACAGGGATATTTTCTGTAGATCAAAAACATATACAATCCTAAAATAGTCATATTAATAATATTTTGCCATGTCTTTTTATTTTTATGCTTTTTTAAAAGAGCTCTTATATAGTCTTGTCAGAGAATCAGTATTATTTGAGGAAACGACGTCTAACGCTGCCTTCTCATACATTGTTTTAACTCCATACCATGTGATTTAGGAATACAAGCTGAAGTCCAAAAAAGGATAATTTAATTGCATTTTTCCCTAAATGAAGATATGAGGGATTCTCATACTTTAACAATCCAACCTAGCCATATGTTTATATTCTGATAATGAGTCAGTGAAGATAACTGTATTAGAAAGCATTTTATAAAATCATTAATAAACTAAATGGTATGCTGGTGCCTTAAATGTTAACATAAATTCTATATAATTTAGTTATGTATTTTCTACTTGAAGCTTCAGACTTGAGAGGGTAGAACAAAGTATGTTTATCTATCAAGACCATCCCTGACTTTTATCTGCTTGTACAAATTTGCTCTACCGTGACCTCTAATTTTTATCTCAGCTGCAAATACTAGGTTTTGCCTGGTTTCTCAGGTCTCGAATTACTGGTGCTAATAATAGCTGGCATTTATTTAGCTCTGTATATAAATGTTCTTCTTTAATCCTATGATGTAGATACTATTTTGTCCTTATTTTTCACATAATGAAATGGGAAATACAGGAAGTTTAAATAATTTGCCTAAGGTTGACAGGCATATGATAGGATTTGAAACCAGGCAGTCTGCTCAGAGGATGTTTTCAGTGCTGCATTTTATTTCCTTACTTAGGGAAAGTGTCCTGCCTTCCTCTTGCAACCTCCTGTGAGCTGGAATTGTGCTTCAGTCAGTATCTGAGCAACCCTCACATGCTGCCAGACATCTCACTTGCTTCTCCTTGACTGCTGGTGTCTCCCCTACTATGTGAGGACATGATGATTCAGATGCTCTGTCCACTGAAATATTGGTGTATAATTTACCACTGTACCTCGCTGGTACATCCCCCTGCCTACTGCTTGCCCTAAGACCCTTTATAGTCTGACTTCCTCCTCCATGTGCTGAACACCTTCAAGATTATAAAGAAGGTCAATTAAATGACTTCTACAATAATATGACATGAAGGAGATTGCATCACAATGAAAGCAAGAAAAAAAGAAAAACAGAAATATTTTGTGGTTAAAATGCAACAAATCTTAGTATCATACTAGATACCAGGCCAAAATTTAGAATTAATTAAATGGAGATTTCAAAATTATGAACCTTAGTTACTGGAAGGTTGGATGCATCATCCAAAACAAAGAGAAACTGAGAGGAGGTAGGGATAAAAAGCAAAGAAATAAATGTGCTTTTTGCTACACTGATTTTGAAGCAAAGGAGAAATATACAAGATATCTTGATATCACTATGTCCTCATGTTTATTTGCTCACCATACATGATATCATTTTTTAAAACTTTTTAAATATCTCATAGTGAAATGCTGAAATAACAGAGGTCAGGAAGTTGCATTAAGAAGTACATAATAGGTGTTCAAGAAATTCATTGTAATTACCAGACTAAGGCATAGATTGGTATCTAATTTTGACAGTTTCAAGGCCAATTCATTTCAAATTGAATGTGCTACACTCAATTGTTAATAAATGGAAAGATATATCAAATGCTGTCACTAAAGCAGAATCTGCCATATAGGTATATTCAATTAATCTTAAAAACTTTAACTTAAAACTTTAAGTAAACTTAAAAAATTTTAAAAGTACTCTAAGAAGATTTATTTTTGCCCTTAGTAACTTCAAAATGAAATGAAAAATCAGTCCAAAAGTTTCCGATTAATAATGTTTAAGTTTTAATTGCAAGGTTATTTTTAAGGTGTTTAATAAGTATCTTAGTGTAAAATTCTATTTCATAAGAAAACAGAGGTTTGAAATAAGAGATTATGAGATTTGTTCCTGATAATTTGCTTAGGAAATTTCATGTAGTTATTATTTATAACATTTAAAGTATTTAACAAATTAATGCATTTATATTTTTAGAGAACAAAGAATATTTTTTTATCTGTTTCCTTTGACTTTGCTCTTTTTTTTTTTTTTGAGTTTCTAAATAGGACACTAAAACCCAGTTGGACAGAAATTAATTTAAAGAGAATTATATTCTTTGGTATATCTTTAAAATTGATTGCCCTTAGGTTCAGAAGTGTTCAGAAATCATTAATACAATTTTATGTTGTTTTTTTATCCCCTTTATCTACTTACCCTTCCCCCTACCCACCTTCCCTCTGGCAACCACCAGTTTGTTCCTGTATTTAAGTCTGTTTATTTTATTGTTTGTTTTGTTTCTTAAATTCCACATGTGACTAAAATCTTACGATATTTGTCTTTCTCTGACTGACTTATTTCGCTTAGTGTTATACCCTTTGGGTCCATCCATGTTGTTGCAAATGGCAAGATTTCATTCTTTTTTGTGGCTAATATCCCATTGTGTATATGTACCACATCTTCTTTATCCATTCATCTATGGATGGGCACTTGGGCTGCTTCCATATTTTGGCTATTGTAAATAATGCTGCAATAAACATGGGGATGCATGGATCTTTTTGAATTAGTATTTTTGTATTTTTTGGTAAATACCCAGTAGTGTGATTACTGGATAATATGGTAATTCTATTTTTAATTTTTTGAGGAAACCCCATACTGGTTTTCACAATGGCTGCACCAATTTGCATTCCCACCAACAGTGCATGGGGGTTCCTTCTCCTCTACATCCTCGTCAAACACTTGTTTCTTCTGTTTTTGATTTTAGTTATCCTGACATGTGTGAGGTGATATTTCGTTGTAATATTGACTTGCATTTCCCTGATGATTAGTGACGTTGAACATCTTTTCATGTGTCTGTAAGCCTTCTTTGGAAAAATGTCTATTCAGTTCCTCAGCCCATTTTTATTTATTTAAATTTTAAAGATTTTATTTATTTATTTGACAGAAAGAGACACAAGCAGGGGGGGAGTGGAAGAGGGGAAGCAGGCCTCCTGCTGAGCAGGGAGCCCGATGCGGGGCTTGCGGCTTGATCCCAGGACCCTGGGATCACGACCTGAGATGAAGGCAGACACTTAACGACTGAGCCACCCAGGCACCACCACTCAGCCCATTTTTAAACTGGATTATTTGTTTTTTGTGTGTTGAGTTGTATAAGTTCTTTATATATTTTGGATGTTAACCCCTTATCAGATATATACTTTTGTGCTTTTTTATTTCTAAATTATTATGCCAAATTGTTTTCTTGTCAACTTTATTAAAATGTGGAAACATCATAATAGTCATAAAAGCCACACATGATAATAAACAAATATAATGAGGAAATAAAGAACAGTTTTGTAAAGAAGTGCATTTTATATATAAGCTTCCCTGTACCTTAATAGAAACAGATATAGAAATAAAGTGCATTTTAAAAGTAGGATATTTAGGACATGCTTCTGGGTCAAAGTTTCTTTTTCTATACAGATACACACACACACACACACACAAAGACCAGGGGTCCATAGTTTTTGCAAGGTGCTGTACAATAACTGATATTTATAACTGGGGTCACATAGTACTGATGAATTGTGTGATAAAAAGAAGGTCTGTAATAAATATTTTGAAATAGATGAATACTAGAATGTGAACTCCATGAGTATAGATTTGTTTGTTTTAAAATTCACTGCCACTTCCTTGACATTAGCACATCAAGATGTTTAATAAGACATATATAGAATGAAAGAAATGAAATTCATAAATTAGGAATGAATTAGAGCAGGGAAGAAACTATTTGAGTATAAAAATATGTTTCTAGCTACTTGGATTAACCCTGCTCCTCCAAGCCCTATATGCATCATTCCCAACCAAGTATGAAACATCATCTTGCATTTCCCATTTAACTCCTTGTTCCGCTGTTACTTATTTCCATATATAATCAGTATAATGTTGTTTCTGGTCTTTACTCCAAATGTCTTTTGATTCTTTCTTTCACTAAAGTTTTAGTGTCACTTATTTTAGCAAATTAATAATCCAACAATTTAGATGTCTTACCACTATCCAAGAACATCTCTCTAGTCAGATCATCCTTCTTATCATAACCCTTTCTCCATTTCCCCCATCCCCAAAATAAATTCTGTATAATTGTTCAAGCTCTTTACTCATACTCTTACCTCCTAATGTAACTCATAAAAACATTTAAAACCAAATTAATATCTACCTTCTTTGAGAACCTTACTGCTTTGATATGTATAAAATTTCAGTGGATTATACCTTTACTTTTTTTATACTAAAGCCTATTGTGATTTTGTCTTATTTCTTCCTTAGGGCCTCAAGGAGTGGGGCCAGATTTGTTTTGTTTTGTTTTGTTTTGTCTGGTTCATATTGAGTAATATTCTGTCATCACTCAACATATACTCATTCTATGAATAAAAAAAATTCTTGATGCAGTCCTTCCTTTGCACTGGTTATATAGAATGGAAAAGGAGAAAAACCTGAAAATGGCAATAATATCCAAAGAATATTGGTATGTGAACACATTAGCCAAAGATATGATTTTGAAAAGTATATTAATATATGAGGCTAAAGGAATAGCATCTATCCTGGGTCTGTGGCAGAGGGAAAAGGCCCGAGGCAAAACTGTGATGAAATCTCTGTTAGGTTCTGGCTTGGCCACTTATTCCATGAACACAGTCAAATAACATGACCAGGCCTATGTCAATACAGAAGGGATACATCACTCCTTCTATAGAAGGCAGTGTGATGAACACTGCAACAGGTGGGGGTTTATAATCTTTTTCAGGGAATATTGTAATAACAAATAATAATAAAATATATAACAATATGCATTATAATAAAGTAATTAGATTTGTTTTCCTGTCCCAGAAAAAACTAGTCACAGTAATATATTATGATCATATATAAATTTAGGTGTCTGCAAGTTATAGAAATTACACATAGAGTATATAATACTAATGAGTATCTAATGTATTACATACAGCTCTGGTTACTAATATTTTGATCTCTGACTCCCTTTAAGAATCTCATACTATCAATATTCACCTAAAAAATGCACTTGTGTATATACATATAAATTTTGCAAGTAATTTCAGGGGATTCTAGAAATTTCTAAAGCCTGCTTAGGACCACATAGAGCTCTGGCTTCCAAGACAAGAACTCTTATGTTCTCTTTTCAGCTTGTTGCATCTCTTTCCCACCATCAACGGCTATATTCCTTGGACAGACACTATTTCAACCTGTAATCTCCTTAAGCCACTGTGATTTGTCTTCAAAAACTATCACTTAAGTGAAACTTCCCTTATTCAATATTCTAGTAATATCTTGTTGCTAAATACACAGGTCATTTTCCATTTTTTAATCTTACTTGATTTTTCAGGAATATCTAACACTGGTCACTACTCCCCACTTCTTGCAATGTTCTTTTTTTTTTTTTTTTTAACTTGTGTCCATAACATACACCCTACTAATTTCTCCTGCTTGTATGCCTACTTCTTGTTATAACCGTTTTGTAAATATTAGCATCCACTGAGATTCTGGAATTCAGTCCTCATTTTATCTGACTGCACACTTTTCATCATCAATGTTGTTCACTTCCATGGTTTCAAATACCACTAATATTTTCCAAACATTTATCGCCAGTCCAGATTTCTCATTTGATAGATTAGCTTTTCCAATGTATTTTGAATATCTCTAATAGGATGGCTCACAGTCAGATAGTAAATGTCAACATGACCAAAACTAAATTCATTTTATTTTAACCTAAATATTCTCCTGTTTCATATCTCACTGAAGAGTAATTTAATCTTCATATCTTAACCTAAAATAAGTTTCTTTCTTCTTTCCCTATATTTTATCCTGTTTCTTCCAAAATATGTTCTACCTTTTCTTGATTTTTTTTTTTTTTTTTTTTTTGAGAGAGAGAGTGCACATGAGCATGAGCAGTGTGGGGTAGGGGCAGAGGGAGAGGGAGAGAGAGAGAATCTGCAGCAGTCTCCATGCCCAGCAGGGAGCCCACGCGGGGCTGACCTGAGCTGAAACGGAGTCAGACACGTAACCAACTGTGGCAGAGGGAAAAGGCCCGAGGCAAAACCAACCAAATCAAGAAAAGCGGTGCCCCGCTTTTCTTGATTTTAAACTTTCCTCGGCTCCCTCAGGATAAATATAAGCTCTTAAACAAGATTTACGCGTTCTTTCATGGTCGCTGCTTGAATTTTCATTCTCTTCTCTCAGTCTCCCTTAACCTCACATAGTAACCAAATTGGCGCTGTTCCATATGCAAACTGTAGTTTATCTGCCTCTGGTTATTTGCCATTGCTGTTACACTTTCACACCATCCATTCATGATTTACTTAGTAAACCCTTCTCTTCCTCATCTCTGATCTCCCATAAATAGATTAGATGGTTCTTTCTGTGTTCCCATATCACCTCCAATTTCTCTCTTATCAGATTGTGTGCCTCCTGACTCCTTACGCAACTGGTTACTAGATGATGCCTGGACACCTAGAGTTATGAATAAAAACTTGGTTTACAAATATATAATATCAGAAACCCAAAGACTCATCTTATAATCCCAAAACTCTAAAATTGATTGGGAAAATAAAACAAAGATGTATACTGTAACAAATATTTACTATGGTAAATGATTACTAAAATAAATTAAAATGCACACTTGCATAATTTCAAAACTAATCAAAGGGTCATAATTCCAGCTTGCCAGGAGTCCAGATTATGGTTCCCCTCTATAAATTTAACCTGGACCCAGTTTGCAGTTTGGCACCATTTGGTGATAGTTGTCTGCCGAAACTTACATACCCTATGGCATAATTTTGGGTTCTGTGGCTGAGTGAGACTTCAGAGATTCCAGAGAACTGCTAATTGGCTGACACCTGGTTGGTCAGGATCAGGTTTTTTGTGGTTGCTATTGTTTGTTTGTTTTTGTCTGGGGCTCAATCCGAGGAGATAACACTGGAAAAATATTTGAGGTTATAAAGAACCCAAACTTTGCCTCCTCACCTTCCAATATCAACTGTCATGGTACATTAGCTTGATACAATGGTAGCCTCCAAGTACATTATCAGCATGCTATCCCAGAGGTCATGATATAGAAAAGCTCATAAAGCAAATTAAAATACTTACATCACACATTTTATCAATTTTATTAAAAACACACAGAAGCAAGGGAAAGAGATGGGATAGGTTAACACACATAGGATAAGGTAGTGTGGAAGGACCGCATGATCTGAATCTCAAGGTATATAATAATCAAATGTCCTGTTCCTCCCTCTGCCACATCAACCTTCCACACTGATGGTGTGATTACAAAGGCCAGACTTGAAGTGTGAGCTAGAGTTCAACAGGCAAAATACACTATGGCTCAAAAAGACACACTTGTTCTACTAGAGAGATGTGGGGACAAATACACCTGGTTGATAGATATACCTCTACAGCTAGCCTAATAAACAGCCATGGGTTTTATTTGTGTTACTTAAGCAGAGGACATACAGAGTCATAATTGAAGTCACCAATGGATAGCCAAATGACTTTGTGAATGATAATTTTTCATGTATATCTATTGTATCCTGAATACTTACAGGCTCTTGTATCTTTATTCTTAGTTATATTTACATACTATAAATATATAGTTTACAAGTGTCTCATAAATATTAGGTATCTCTGATCTTTCCATCCCTTTCTGTCTATATTTAACACAATGCTCTTCTTTCTAACTACTTATATTTAACAATTCTCATGAATTCCACCCATGTCTAACAAACATTTTACTTACCAGCTCCTTATCTATTTTTTAAATTTTTGCCTACATTTTACAAACTAAAAACGTATTCATCTAATATAATAGAATAATTTCAATAGCAAATGCGCATTTCATTTTACAAACTAAAAACGTATTCATCTAATATAATAGAATAATTTCAATAGCAAATGCGCATTTCACAAAAGTAGCCTGCTGTGGCTGATTGTATTTGCGAAAAATGGCTTCAATAGTATTTGTCTTACCCTGGGATTTTGATGCTCTTCCCATTATGAGGTGAGGGTCTATGTTTCTTTCCCTTGAAATCAAGTGGGCTTGTGACTGGTATCTGGTAATAAAATATGGTGGAAGTGACGCTATTTGACTTTCAAAGCTAGGTCATAAAAAGAGAAGCAGCTTCCGCTTCTGCCTTGTTCACTACTTGCTTTTGACTTCTGCGGTGATATCTGATTGCCCTTAGGCTGCCATGCTGTGAGGAACCCCAAACTATCCCATTTAGCAATATCACATATTGACGCCATAAGACCACAAAATGGGGGTGGGGGTGGGGATGGGGGAGAAATAGAGAGCAAGAGATATCTCCCAGGTCAGCCCCAGCTGTTTTAATGGTTCTACTCTTCCAGGTCTAGCCACTGTCACATTTCAACCACATGAGAGATTCTAAGCCAGAACTACGTAGACAAGAATGTCCCAAATTCTTGACCCACTGATACCATGATAACTAAGAAAATGATTGTTGTTTTAAGTTACTAATTTTGGAATGATTTTTTACTCATTAGCATATGCCAGAACACTTGCCATTTCTCCACCTGGTCTTGACCTCCCTTCCATATCTCACCCCTCCACATTCATGAGATCTGAACATGATTCTACCCCATTTCAGACTGAGAAGACAAGAGCCAAACTGCTAAAGACACCATATATAACTGCCATTTTGAAGAGAGTTTTATACAGACTTAAACTCTCTAGGACTTCTTGTTATTAAATTTTTCTTATTAATTTAATATTAAAGATGTTGTTTTTTGTACACAGTCTTTCTAAACCATACATTTGTATTCTTTATTACTCTGTGAATCTTTAAAACTATATCCAAAATCAAGATTACCCATGTCAGATATTTTCATTGTTTAATTTACTGTCTATGACTGCTTGCATATGTCTTTGAATGAAACATTAAGGAAAAGCTTTCATGTTGGTGATTTATTTCCTAAGGATTTCTCACCCAAAGAAGAGAGTAATCACTGAGCTCACTTCACCCAGTTTATTTATGTTACCAACTGATTCAAAGAATTAGACTGGTATTACTGATGTCAATAAACAAGGTAGTTAGGTAATCAGAAATAAGTTTGAGTCAAATTCTGAAGGATTTATATTTGGCAGGAGAAGTTAAAAAGTAGATACTGCAAGTCAAGCAGTACATGCCTAGCTTCTTCAGGTGCTTGAGTTGGAAAACCCAGGACTTAATACTAATGAGTTTTATCTTACTCACCTGTAAGATTGGAGTTAGATGAGCACTGGGTGTTATACACAACTGATGAATTACTGAACTCTACATCTGAAACTAATGATGTACTATATGTTGGCTAATTGAATTTAAATTAAAAAAAAAGATTGGAGTTAGATTAGGATCACCAGCATAAAATTCTATGGTTCTTAAATGATAGAGTGAGGCTCCCTGAATTTGAGCAGAGGCAAAAATGAAAACCTTTATTATGAGACTTTATGTTAGAATCAATCTCTTCTCTAGGTGAAAACAACTGCTGAATATATTTAGGATGTTTCTTTGCTCTTGATATTTTACCTCATAATGGTCTAAAGAGGCATAAAAGATTTTTTCCTACAAAATGTTATTTTTTCTTTTAAAAGGAGAAAAGTATTTCTGAAGTCATTACTATTTTAATTTATTGCTCTTAGATTTGATGTCAGATAGCAGAGTGATGCAAAATGAAATTCTCTGGAACTTGTCTTCTCTTATCACATTTTGACTTCAGACAATAACGAACAGTTTTTGCTCTTCTCGAACACTAAGATATTCTTAGTTATGAGCTGAAATCTCAGTGACTATTTGTTAAATTGGTACATTTTACAGTAATCCCATGTAAATGCATAAAGACTGATTAATGTAGTCTTTTCACAACAATTTATCTTGTGACAATTGGCGCTTATACATTTGTGTGGAGGTACAAGAGTCAGCAACGATGTGCTCAGTACAGCTCTTGTATTCTGTAGTTTGCATTTTGGACAGGTAAGAAGAGTAATGTGTAGTATTAACAAGAAACATGAGACCTACATAATAAACAATACTTACTATTTGTGATTGAATTGGATGTTAATTTTATGACAACTGATTTCTTTTTTTTTTTAAGATTTTTTATTTATTTTTTGACAGAGAGAGACACAGCGAGAGAGGGAACACAAGCAGGGGGAGTGGGAGAGGGAGAAGCAGGCTTCCCGCGGAGCAGGGAGCCCGATATGAGGCTCGAGCCCAGGACCCTGGGATCATGACCTGAGCCAAAGGCAGATGCTTAACGACTGACCACCCAGGCACCCCGACAATTGATTTCAATTAATTGCATTCCATCTATTTTTTAAAGTATGCATAACAGAAAACTTAAACATAGCAATTTTCTACATACCTTTTATTTCCATTATCACTTTCACAAACAATATGTGGGAGAAACTGGTAGGTTTTTACCAAAAGCCTCTTTATTCTTCTTCCAGCCTGAAGGCTAGACTACTTTTCCAGCTTCTCTTGTAATTGGATATTGCCATGTTAGTTGTTCTCAGCAGTGGAATTTAAAAAAAGTATGTGTTACCTCTGGACCAAGGATTTTTGAAATGGGTATGGTTGCTCCACCCTTTTTCCTTTTGCTGTCTGGATAGAAAACCTAAGGAGATAGCAGGGCCCAGATAAGAAAGGTGCTTAAATTACTGTGTGAAAGAAAGTAGACCACTGATCAATTCTCACTCTGGAATATTGAGAAAGTGAAACATAAACTTCAATTTTGTTTGAGTCATTATGTATTTGGGGTTGTTTTGTTGCTTATTCTAAGTAATACAATGTAAACATTGTATGGCCTTCTTCTTTAATGAAATAAAATAAGATTCACATTTGCACAAAACTATAGATGAAGTATGTGATGGGAGTTACTTCTATTTTCTATCCAAATCCATCTTGAAATTTAAATTCAACAGTAACCATAAGTGCAGAAAATGTCATTTAATTGTTTTAACAATGTAAAACTATTGTGAATATAGGCAAAATATTTTCATAATGAGTAACTATATAGTTGAAATGAGGTGATACTGAGATCAAAAAATCTATTGAAACTAATATTGTTTGCTTTCTTTTTGCATCCATATTATCCTTGCACTTAAAAGACAAATTACTCTCACTTACTAAATCTTTGTTGTTATCATGGCCCATGCTTCTTTTGTGCTTGATCTCAGTAACTTAATCTTTACAAACAAAACCATCCTTAATTTTAATAAAACAAGCACTTTTTATTATTACTAAAGAATAGTTGTATGACACCCTGCACTTAAGACAGTATATAGGTAAAAGATAATATTTGAAATAAAATGTGCAGAAGGAGCATTAGTAAGTGTGGTTAGAAGAGTGTATACCTCTATGGACTAAATTCTTTCAATGATATAAGGCACTAAGACTAATGAAAGAGGTAATTTTCACTACCTCATCCTAAACCTATTTGATTAGGAGGAAAGCATATCTCATCTTAATCATTAGTCCTTGGCTATTAAAAACCAGTAGGAACAGAGGATAACTTAGCATATTAATTGGTTTTATATTTGTTTGAGAGACTTTTTGCCTTGAATGAATAACATTAGTTGTTTTTCTGGATCTGTACGTACTCTGTTTCCCAAATTTCTTTGGATTTATTTAAGCAATCGTTCTCAAAGTGGGATTCCTGATCTAGCAGTATGCCATTTCATGGGAACTTATTAGAAATGAAATTTCTCTGGTAACATCACAGACCTACTGAATCTGAAACTCTTGGGATGGATTTCAGAAATCTGTGTTGTAACAAACCTTCTGGAGATTCTCTGACATGTTAAATTTGAGGACTATTAAGCTAGAAGAACTGGTGTAGGGGGTGAGTCCTCTTTACTCATGTGAATTAGTTGATGTAATGCCTTCTGCAAAATTGCTGCTTAAAAATGTCCCTCAGGGGCACCTGGGTGGCTCAGTCGTTGAGCGTCTGCCTTCGGCTCTGGTTATGATCCCAGAGTCCTGGGATCGAGTCCCTCATGGGGCTCCCTGCTCAGCGGGAGGCCTGCTTCTCCCTCTCCCACTCACCCCTGCTTGTGTTCCCTCTCTTGCTCTCTCTCTCTGTCAAATGAATAAATAAAATCTTAAAAAAAAAGTCCCTCAGTTTTGATAGAATATGTTATTTTCTTGTAGTGATGTTAGTGGTGAGAAAAGGAGAATGTATAGTTTCTAAGCTGAGAGTAACCATGAAGACTATCTCTTCTTACTAAAATATTTTTACTCATGACTCCTGCCTTCCATTATCAAAATCTTCCTTTCTGTGATATCAACTACCAAGTATCCTTTAACTGTGTGTCAGCCACATGTGGGGATTATACTTAGAATTAAAACTTTTATTTGATGTATGAATGGGAGTCAGGCAAATTAACACTCTTCTTGGAAATGGTAACAACATCTGAAGCTGTACTTGGCAAATGTTGATTACTAAGGAAATTAGAACCAAGGTTTAGTAAGGAAGGAATTCTTCTACAGAGAGACATATTAACTGTCTTTAAACATAGGAAGTTTTCTCATGTATAAAGGACATTTTATGTTTTCTGGGCAATTCCAGGGAGTGATAGTTAAAAGAGGACTGATTCTGATTAATATGTAAAAGCTATTATTAAATTATTTCTATCTGAAAATGGACTGGGCTATCTCTTGAGTTAATGAGTTTTCTGTAGTTAAGAGTAGTTAAGCCACATCAAATGGTAGGTTGATAGAGTGGTTTAGACCCTACTCAAATTGTGGTCCTATCTGGGAGTTGTTAGAGTACAAAATCTCATGGTTTACCCCAGTTCTAGTGAATCAGAATCCACAGTTTAACAAGATCCATTGGTGATCTGTATGCACCCTATGTTTGAGAACTAGTGCTCCAGTAGACATCTAATGAATCATCTAATTGTTCTTATACTTAATTCTTATAGGATTGTGTTGTGATGCAGAATTTGAATAACAGTCTAGAAGAGAAGGAGGAAATACATGAGCATGGCCTCACATTCCACTGTGGGGTTGCTAACTGAAGTAAATGCTACTCTAGAAGAAAAGATTCTGTTTCCTGAATATTGTACTTAAGTGAGCTGGCATTTGAATACTACTTCTTTAGTTAGCTTTGGACTCTTTGTGTTAACCAAAAATGAAATATACCTTTTGGGTTTCTTGCACTACCTCTCCAAGATACTTGCATTAACCCCCATATTAAACCCAATGTTTAACCCTTCTCCCAGTTCCCTCCTCCATGCCCTCTTCCTGTTCGCTAAAACTAGGATATGCTAATTTCCCTCACTGAAACATTTCCTTTTTGTTTAGGTACTGGTTTTGTCTCCTGCTTTCTCCCTATACCTGGTTGGATGGGTTTGTATCAATGGAGAGTAGCGGCAAAAGGAAAGAATAGGTAAAGGGATGTGTAGGTATAGGGGGAACTGGAACGCGTTCTAGAAACCAGACTTCGCCCAAAGCTGAAATTTACTAGGGCAGGGAGTACTAAACACACACTCCTTATCGCCAAAGCAGTGAATGGAGAGGAGCTGGAGAGGTAGTGAGAAGTGACAGATGCCACCACACCCTAGCTTGACTCAGGTCAGCCGTGACTACCATGCCCTGGTCCTGGGAGCAGGAAGCTGCTTAAAGAAATGACAAGCACGGAAGGCCAGAGAGCCAGAAGGTGCCCAAGCGCATTCATTCGCCTTTCCCCAGCGTGGGCCGTCACACGCTTCCCTGTACAGACCATTGTGCGGGGGAAGCCCGGACGAGGAAGAGCGTATCCCCTGCCCACACCTGCCCATCCCCAGCCCTTGGCTTCTCCGGGGGCACTGGGAGCAGCGCCAGCGCCGGCAGCCCGGGAGCGGCTTTGAGGGAGTCGTGTGTATCCGCGAGCGCGTGTGCGTGAGGAGCAGAGCAAAGACGTGATTACTTCAGAATTTATTTAAGGGCCGGTGGAAACCACTGCAGCAGCTTCCAGGGGAAGCCCTTGTTCCAGAGGAAGAGGAGGTGGCGGCTGTCAAGGAGAGGAGGGGGGAGAGACCGAGGAGGAGGAGCCCAGCAGCCACAGCACGAGGCAAGTGAGGAGAGAAGATGCTGTAGCAGCCGCACCGGCTCCCAGCAGGTTGGTTCCTCCGGCCGACTGATGCAAGCAACGAGGCTTGCAAAGAGGCTGGGAGGAGAAACTGGGTGTGGGGGGCCGACTGCTTGCCTTTCCGGAGAAGAGGCGCCTCTTTTGAGTTCAGTGGGACACCCTAGCGCAGAAATAGTCCGGGGGCCAGGAGAGGACCCGTCGTGCTTCCCGCAACCCTGGGGACTCGCTTTCCCTTAGCTTTCCAACTCGCGACGTTCGCCTTAAACTCCGGAGGGGCTCCGGGAGGGGGACTGGGTGGAGAACTTCGCTTCCAGGTACTCCTCACGCCTTTCCCCAAAGCTCACGTTTGGAGGGACACCTTCCGGGTGGCCTGGACGCGGAGGGGGAGCAGTGTGGCTTGGTTAAGTTTCTATAAGTCAAACCCAGTCCCCAGCTCACGGCTCCCCGCCCCGGGTCTCCAGCTGCACGCGCGGAGTCGAGGCTGCTCCGGCAAAGGGGCCGCTACTGCTTTAAGAGCCGCCTCCCCCTCTCCTCCCTTTGACAATGGTCTGAACCGAGCTCTGCTTCCCAAAGCAAAATTTGTAATATGCCATTTTTCCGATGGACGCTTCTCCTTTCGGCTGCTGACGGAGCCGCGGGAAGATGCCGGCTTGCTGCCACGCCACCCAGCCGGGGCACGTTCCGGGAGGGCGCCGGGGCACGCGAGTGTCTAAGCTGCCTTTCTCCTCCGGTTGCTAGGGAAATGGTCCAGGAGTGCCGGGCGTGAGCTTCCCCTCTCGTCAAGCCTGAGACTGCGGTTGTCATTGATCAGTTGAAGAAGCAGGACCCGAAATTACAGACATTAGGTACAGAAACTGTGTTTGAGTTACAAGGTTTCCCTTCCGCTTTATTTTTTTACCACCCCCTACCTCCCCGGCCCCACCCCGCCCCCAGGGAAGATGAGATGCAAATTCCTCCTTGCCAATTACTGTTCCCTACCTTTTGCTTTCCACCCCCATCCTCTCCCTTCTCCTATTTCTCCACCTCCTCCCACTTGGCTCTCTCTTGTTGGGCGAGAGATAAAGAATTTTAGTGTGGAAATTATTAAGTCAACTTCAGTGTGGTGGGGGGGGGGGTGTGGCAGAGCGATAACTGTCCAGCCGTGTGGCTAGAGCTGGCTCTTGGCCATCGGTAAAGAAAGTGCAAAATGCTTCTATTAGAGGTGATAATATTTCCTGAGGACAGGGAAGATTTCAAAGAGTTAAATAGGAGGAGGAATATTCATGTAATGTAATCAGACAATGGCTAGGATTTCTCTCACTGAATTACTCCTTGTGGGTTAACTGAGGTGGAGCTGGGTTGGTTCTTAAGACTAAATCTTTGAAGAGGAAACTAACTACCGAGAATAATCGCATCTTTGCCTGTAGGAGGGTCTAAATCCCGGTGATCTGCTTCGAAGTGATTCATTGACAGAAAAAAAGCCTTTTGTAACACCATCATATCTGAATAGGTACTGCTTGAGAGGCATATATTGCTAAGAAACACACTGGATCTCGAAAGCCCTTGGGCAATGACTCCAGGGGGCATTCAAAACTTTTATTTTGAAATCTGAGAGATTTGGAAGACAGTCAAGGTTATGTACTAAGAGTAAAGGAGTTGGTTTTCCTGGTATCAAATTCTTCAAGCTAAATTTAATCACCGGGATAATTAAACCAATATTTTATTTTTTCTTTTCACAACAAAATAAGTATCTCTAACTAGGTCTTAAAACCTTCAGTAATTTAATGAAAAAGGCATCAACATTTAGAAAAGGATAACAATTCATATATCCAACCGACTTTGAGGAAGAGTGCCGAAAAGGCAAATATCAAAGTGAGCTGTTAGGACGTCCTTCCTGGTTTTTCAGGAATTATGTGATACAATACAATTTTTAATACTGAAAATGATTGTAAAAGTTAAAAGTGGCATATGAGGATGAAGTACACTAGAGGGTAAATAGCCTCTGGAAGTTGCTTCAGATGTTGTCCATTCTATAAGAGGGTGTTGAACATTGAAGATAGATTTTTAATTGATTTTAATATCTAAATATGCATTTAAGAAATAGGTTAGACTGTATTTTCAGGATTATACAAGTATTTTGTAATTTATATTAGAATCCGAGTCCTATTGCAAGAACAAAGCTAGTTCGTGAAAGTGACCTTTATTTTTTGTAGAAAATTTTTTTTCTCCTAGTTTTGATGAGAAGACTTTAGATTTACTCATTTGGGTTGACTGTTGGTGGAGAAAAAGCAGACGAATTCATTTTATTTCCTAAGTAACTGTAGCATAGCTTGATTTTTCCCAGTTGGATTTGAAGAGTTCAGAGTACCCACCGGAATTAAAACTTTAGGCATGGAATCAGAATGAATTGTAAAGGCACAATATTCTTTCTGCAAAGGTGAATGTTGGTCACCTTATAAAATAAATAAATACTTGTATTTGTAATTGTCCTTTAAATTTTACTGTGTGATCTCAGTCAAGTATTCTATTGGAGACTTACAGTGGGCTTGTTAAAAAAAAAAATCATGGATACTTATGCCTACTTACAGAAGAGAAAACTGAAGTTTTGAGAGGTGATGTGACTTGTTCTGGTTCCAGTGCTGCAGGAATGGAATTGAATCAAGTTGAGTGTAGAATTAATAGACTAAGACCCTAAGTCCCTAAGCTGCTTCTCATCATAGCATCTTTGGACTGACTAATTCAGAGACCAGCTTTTATACTGATATAAGAGCCTAAAGTCTGTGAATGTCTAATATCTCATGGTGGCAACAAGCCTTTGTTAGAATTAGGGTCGTGTATTCAGAAGGAAATTGTAGCTGAGGTAATCACTGCAGTTATGCTTTTCCTTGGAATTTAAACTTTTTTATAAGTAATTCAGAGTGAAGATGTGCTAGTGGCTTTTTTCCAAGAAGGAGATGGTTTAAAATACAGATTTAGGAATGTTTAAGTAACCCTAAAATGTAAGCCTTGCAAGTGTTTTGGCACAAATTGTCACAGTGCAATCATTTCCTCTCCCAGTATTTTGTTTTAACCTTAAATGTCAAAAAGAAACACATTGGCTTCTGGTAATGATTTCTCAGAATGACACAGCTGTTCAGTGTGTGGATTTTCATGCATGGCATGTGAACTAATTGTTTTTAATATTCAAATGTGTTAGAACAGTTTTTTTTTCCAATTCCTTTTCAATTAATGTAAAGAAAATGTATAGCAGTTAGAAAAGAGTCTCTTTTTTCCAGCTTTGTGATAATGTTTAAATAATATTCAAACTGAGAAAAACACAAAAAAATACTATCTTTTCATCCATTAAGTGGTTAGTGACAGTAACAATGCATGAGTGTGTGTGTGTACATGCATGTGTGCGCACTCACATGTGCGTTTAAATACATCTTACGTATCTATTCTGTTACCTATTTTAGAGTGATTTAACAAGTCAAATATTTGCCTTCAGGTAGCCCAGTGTTTTGAGTGATGAGCAATAATTCAAAGTATTATCTTAAATTATCCTAAAATTCATACTCCCCCGTAATTTTTTTACATAGGATATCAGTAAGAAAATACTTTCCTTTTATCTTTTAAAAGTTTCTCCTAGTTTTCAGTGGACCCTGACCAAATCATTCAGATAATTGAATTTATCTCTTCAATAACCCAATTTATTTGAAGAATCACATAAAAGTAATTAACTATTGAGCTATTAAGTCTTGACATTTTATTTGACTATGTCAACAGAAATATTTTCCCTAGGGACAGGAATATATAGGCAGAAAAATGAATTGACCTTGCATTATAAAACCAAAGAATGCTCTAGGATCAACAGCCAAACCAGCATTTCTCCACATCAGCCTTCTGCAAAACCAAGCCCTCTAATTAATAGCTTCTGGTCTCAGTACAACAGCTGAAATTGAGATGGGTTTGGTTCTTTTTTGAACATCAGATAAAAGATAAAAGAAAAAATGAGATAATTTCTGATTTTTAAAATGTCATACAGTAGATCAGTGTTGCATCTTGAAGTCTGTTGTCTATTATAAGTCAAATTAATAAATGATTTAAAAAATATTCTGAATAGTTCATTTGTTTCATGACTGGAAGCTTGTGATTAACAGCTGAGATGTGAAGTAACTACATTAGCTAATGTAATTTACGGTCTCTGTTTTGGGGAATATTTGAGAGTGTTAGTTTGTATTGTTTGGAGGGAAAATTGACAAAGCAGTTCACAGGAAACAAAAGAATATTAAGGGCAATTATAATAACCTAAACAACCTCAGTCTATTTCATAGAGCTTACATTTAATTTAGTCAATATTGCTTTACTCTGTGTAGATTACCTTAACTTAGCACATAAAAGTGATAAAATGGGAGTTGTAAAGTCAAGAAACTTTAAACTAGTTGGCATGAAAAAAACCTGTTGATAAAATCTGAAAAAAGTAAAAACTGATTATTATATAAAATGAATACTTAATTATTTGTAGATTCCCTAAATGCAAGAGTGAACATTAATTCAATTGTTTAAATCATTCAAAAATCATTTACTTCCTACCCATGAAGTGCCAGACACTGTGCTTGCTTTTAACAATATAACAAATAAGGGTAAGATGGTGGTATTTGCTGTAAGAGATTTGTAAACTTACAGGGTTAGAAAGGTGATCAACTAGTAAGTTGAATAACATACTACTATAAATTAAATTGGAGGAATAAATCATGAAAAAAAACCCCATTTTTTTTTTTTAAGATTTTATTTATTCATTTGACAGAGAGAGAGACACAGAGAGAGGGAACACAAGCAGGGGGAGTGGGAGAGGGAGAAGCAGGCTTCCCGCTGAGGAGGGAGCCCGATGCGGGGCTCGATCCCAGGACCCTGGGATCATGACCTGAGCTGAAGCCAGACGCTTAACGACTGAGCCACCTAGGCGCCCCCAAAAACACCAAATCTTTGAGAAGTAGGTGAAACCAACCTGTATTTTGTAGGTAGGAGCTTTATACATTATCAATAAATGGGGAAGGATATAGATTGGAGGAAGTCAATGAATCATATTTCATTGAGTTCAAAATATTTAGTGTGGTTGGAGTTGGGGCAGTGGGTAGGGGAAAAAAAAGAGACAATTAGGTTAATGAGCTGCAGAGTTTGGTGAGTTGAGAGTCAGTTGGTTTCTTTACTAAGACTTCCCTCCCCTTTACTTCCTTTAAGCAATGATGTGTGAAGTGATGCCCACGATTAATGAGGACACCCCAATGAGCCAAAGGGGGTCCCAAAGCAGTGGCTCGGACTCAGACTCCCATTTTGAGCAGCTGATGGTGAATATGCTAGATGAAAGGGACCGTCTTCTAGACACCCTTCGGGAGACCCAAGAAAGCCTTTCACTTGCCCAGCAAAGACTGCAGGATGTCATCTATGACCGAGATTCGCTCCAGCGACAGCTCAATTCAGCCCTGCCACAGGTATGCTTCCTGGTAGTATTTGTCCTTCCTATTGCAATTGCAAAAGTGACAAGACTTAAATAAGCTTTGCTTTATTTCTATTCTTATAATTATCTTTTCCCTTAAATTATATGATATGCATGTTTTGGTGAGAAAAATATAAAAATAGATTATTAGTTCACATAAAAATCTTACCTCAAATTTGTGGTATTTTGGTGATGGTGAGTGTGAAGTCTGAGTTCCTGTCTGGTCTCTCTTTTTTTTTGAAAATTTTATATGTATGTTTTGATGGGCCTGTCAGCTGTTGATCAGCATTCAACTGCCTGAACATGGGAATAGTTAGTTTTCTCTTTCTTGCTCTTTAAACAGTATTATGACATTTGGAAATATGTATTTTCCATTTTTAGCTGTGTGGTCTGTCTTTGGAAGTGATTGTAGTTTGGAAGTCTGCTGTCCATTTATATTTTATTTGTCTTTCTTTAAAAATGCCTAACACCTGCTCAAAAATTCTTGGAATTATCCGTGTATTATCCTCTCTTCTCAAAAAACATTTCAACCAGTTTCTTTAAAAAATATTGAGGAAAATAGAGAAAAGGCAGAAGTTCAGCCTTATTCTCACAAACTTAAAATTGTTAGGTCTTTTGAAATATATGCTTGTCAAGCATCTTATTTTATAGGAAAATATATCATTTTAAGGAATTCAAGCTTATTTATATACAAAGTTAATTTTGAGACTCAATTTTCTTTTTTTCTTATTTATTTATTTATTTATTTAAAAAGATTTTATTTATTTATTTGACAGAGAGAGACACAGCGAGAGAGGGAGCACAAGTGGGGGAGTGGGAGAGGGAGAAGCAGGCTTTCCGCCGAGCAGGGAGCCCGATGTGGGGCTCGATCCCAGAACCTTGGGATCATGACCTGAGCCGAAGGCAGACGCTTAACGACTGAGCCACCCAGGCGCCCCTCAATTTTCTTTTTTTAAAGATTATTTATTTATTTATTTATTTGAGAGAGAGAGAATGAGAGAGAGAGAGCACATGAGAGGGGGGAGGGTCAGAGGGAGAAGCAGACCCCCTGCTGAGCAAGGAGCCTGATATGGGACTCGATCCCGGGGCTCCAGGATCATGACCCGAGCCGAAGGCAGTCGCTTAACCAACTGAGCCACCCAGGCGCCCGAGACTCAATTTTCTTAAAGAATAGAACACTTGTGTTTGTTTTAGATATGAGAAATATTATAGAATATGAATAAGATTTGTAATAATCACTATATTTTTCTTTTGAATATGAATTTGATTGGCCCTCTGCTTTAAGGACAGTATAGAAATGTTGAAGAGTTGACCTCCCTCCATGAAGTTATGTCTTGTGGCAAATATCTTTTCATGAATATTAAAAATTATATAATAAAAATTGATGAAATTCTAAACCCAGCTGTACTATTAACTTGAAGTGTGATGTTGAGATATTGAAGACTCTCAGAATGGAAAGGATCACCTAGAGTCCTTTATCACATCCCTATCAAGAAACCCTGTAACCCCTATTCCAGTCGTTTTCATTTTCAGTCAGCTTATCTTGTGTTAAGATGCAATAGTATTTTCAGTAACTCTAACTGGTTTGTTTAAATACACAAAGAGTTGCTTCATTTCAAAAGACAGCTATCATATCTTCACCAATTATTATATTTTTCAAGGTTGACATTTCAGTCTTTGCAACTGTTCTTCATAAGGTGATTTTCGAAAGATCACCATCATGCTTACTCTCCTTTAAGATTATATGAGTTGCTTAATAGTGTTAAATTGGCTCCTGGACCCCTCACACTATTCGTTATCTTCTGTGACAAGCATAGAATGAGCAATCATTTTTCTTTCTGGATAGAGTGTTTTATAAGCCTAGGATTACATTATACGTGGGGGCAAGTTCAACATACTTTCAGTATGCCCTGGGACAGTAGTCACCTGAGGTTTATAATTGAGTTGTATAAATGCTGCATGCGTTCCCATTTTCCCTAAACTCTTGTTGGAAGTTGATTCCTTGGTTCTATGTGTAGGACTATGCATATATCCCTCCTGCATTATCTTTGTATCTTATTCAAGCCTGATTCTGTCAGTTTGGATCCTAACACTATCAAACTGATTCTAAGAATAATTTAAGTGTTTAAGTTATTTCTCTATCTGTAAAAGGAAGAGTGAACAAAATATATTTGGGGAAAAGAGGAGAAAACTGGAAATGCTTTCATACATACTATATTGTGCAGATAAATCTTTTCTTAAAGGTACAACAATAAATAAATTCTAGCAATTCTGTTGTATTGAATATCTTGATTATAGTAAAATCTAAAATTTTAAGTTTTGAATTTTAATTATACTGGTCTATAATCTCTTATTCAAAACCCCTGGGGTCAGTTGTATTTTAGAGTTCAGAATTTTCTTGATTTTTTTGTATGTATATGATGTATATTATGGAACACTTCTCCAGATGGATTCTGGGAAGCACCTCATAATTATACATTTTCGTATCTGAAGAGAATTCTATGAATATTCCCATTGCATGGGAAAAATAAAGACCATAAATCTCTCATGTTAGTACAGGTCTAGTTTTACACCAATCAAGTTAGCAACACACTTAAAAATGAAATATCAGTTTTCGAAGTATATGGGTTTTGGGATTATAGGTTACAGATTATGAACCTGTACATTTAGATGGACATAGTTCCAAAGTCTTTTACAAATACTTTGACACTTTTTTCAATGTTAATTTGCATTTTACTATTATAAATATTTGAGTAACACTAGCAATCCACAGGTCCTTAAAGACAGTGATGGTCCTGTCATATTTTTAAAGCAAGCTTTTAATAATCTAATCTGTACCTTAAGGGCTGTAGGTTTTCTGCAAGCAGTAGAGGGATATTCTTCTTTAATTGGTATCTTTGAATCTTTTTGACTATTTTGTAAGCAGTGTGCCTATGCTATTTTGTGGCATTAGCATTGGATATTTAGCTGGAAGGAGAAAATAACTATATATGTGAGTTTTGAGGCATAAAACATTGCTGTCTGTAAAACATCAGATATTATGGATGTTAGATTGCATCTCTATTGTTAAACCTTCACTGAGAGTTTACATTTATGTAAGTCGTGCAAATTCTCTTTGTAAATACAGAGTGAAGTGTGGACATAAACTGGTCCTGCCATTTGGATAGTGGCAGATTTATGTGTGAACTAACGACAAAAATTCATGGCTAGCAATATGTAAAATAAATTTCCTTTGCAGTGAAAAAAAAAATAATAAAGCATGTAAAATTGAAAACTACTACAATAACATAAAAATGAAAATTATTGTAACAAACATGGGATAGAATTCAAAGCAGGGTCAAACTTTGTGACATATTATGTTTTATACAATACTTTTAGGTGTTGGTGATTTAGTGCTTTGCTTTAGTCACTTTCTCTCTCAACATTGCTTTGTGAACAAATGTAGCAATGATTTTAACAATCCTAACCATGTAAAGTATTTTGTAGCCATAGTGTTTAGTTTTTCATATGTGACTGGGTGTTTAAAGAGTACTAATAATTCCATATCTCCAGGCCTGATGTTTCTAAGCTACACACTCAATTTTTTACCTTTCTTATGCACAGATGCATCTTAATGTTCCATAGAACCTCAGATTCAATGTGCCTCAAACTCAGTCATCCTCTGCCTCCCATTTCCCATCCAAATATGGTGCTCAGTCTCCTCACCCAGACACTGAAAGTCCTAAATTCAATCATCACTGGACCATATTGTTTTTAATCTCTTGAATAACTCTCAAATCTTTATTCTTTTCGGTTTTTTTTTTTTTTGCACCTGGTCCCAAACTTCTTTCTTTTTCCATCTCCTAACATTTCCACTTTAGCTAAGGTGTCATGCCATGTGTTTGAATAATACACAAACTTCATGCTTTTCCAGCCCATGAAACTTTGTGCTTTTCCAATATCTTCTTCATGCATATTCATCTATATGCCCGTAATGTTCTTCCTCAATGTCTTTGCCTCACTTCTCATCTTAACCAAGAATTTATCTCTTCCAGGAAGCCTTCTCTGAACCCCCAGGTACATTTCCTCTGTGTTTCTTAGCCTTATAATTTCCCATTTTATCATCAAATTATCTGCTTATATGCCTGTTTGCCAACCTAGACTATATGCTCTTTAAGAATAGGAAAGTATCATAATCATCTACAATGCTCTGAACCAGTGGAGTACCAGGTCCGTAGTGAGGGCTTTTAAAGTAAAACCAGAACAGAATGCATATTCATTTGGATGGAGAAGGAGCAATAAACTTGACATAGGAAGATCTAGTTTGTATTGTGACTCTTTCATATATCAACTTGCGTCAGGACTTCAGATTTCCATACTACAAAAATCAGTTAATACTAACACCTCACAGGGTAGTTTGTGATGATTAAAGAAAATAACATAAGTAAAAACTAATTAATTTATTGGGGCGCTTGGGTGGCTCAGTCGTTAAGCGTCTGCCTTTGGCTTAGGTCATGATCCCGGGGTCCTGGGATCGAGCCCCGCATCGGGCTCCCTACTCGGCGGGAAGCCTGCTTCTCCCTCTCCCACTCCCCCTGCTTGTGTTCCTGTTCTCGCTATCTCTCTCTCTGTCAAATAAATAAATAAAATATTAAAAACTAATTAATTTGTAATGCATTAAATATGAAAAGACTTGTGTCTGTTTATTCAGAATGCCAAAAGATAAATTAATTTCTATATATGTATGTCAATGAGCCTTAGAATAATTTACTAGGAATATTGATCAAATAGTATTAAATTTTTTGAAAACAGGACAGATATTTGTCAATTACTAATATACTTAGTAAGAATATTTAAAGGAAAGGGGAGGGAAGAAGTGAATTTTCCATTTTTAAAAATCATTATTTATAAAAGTTTACAATTCTTTTTAGTACTTTATTTAGCATATATTGAGGGTCTTCTGTGTATTATTAAATTGTTATATATATTTGTAAAGGGGATAGGGAATAAAAGGAACATAATTTGGCTCCCAGAGAATTTAGGAAATAGAGTTGCTTAGAAAAAATATATAAATGGATCCAAATTAATATAGTACTAGAAGCTTATAGAAGTACTGAAAAAATTTTGAACTATAATATTGACATATGATTAAATACAGAAAGTTTCATGGGAAAGTGATATTAAAGAGGTATTTTCAAAAAATTTTGGAGGGGCTCCTGGGTGGCTCAGTAGGTTAAGCATCTGCCTTTGGCTCAGGTCATGATCTCCCTCTCCCTCTGCTGCTCCCCCTGCTTATGCTCTCTCTCTATGTCAGATAAATAAATAAAATCTTTAAAAAAAATGTTGGAAAGAATTCAAGGATATTCTTTCTATCCTAAATCAGAATCAAATAAGGAGAATAACTGACAGATATTTTTGTTGAAGAGTTGTAGGGTAGGAATGAAATTTTATATAGTGGCAGTGGAGGAATATGACCTATTCATATATATGGTGACAGCTAACAATAGGAGTTTGTATATAGAATGATCAGTAGAATTTTGAGTGAACTGGTGATGAGGTAATAATGGAAGAGTATTATCCTGCCATTTTGATTTAAGATGGATTATATAACATACTCATCAGCTAGCTATCACTAAAATTATACTATGTAGAAAGACAAATACTATATGATTTCACTCATATTTTGAATTTAAGAAACAAAACAAAAGAACAAAGGGGAAAAAAGAGAGAAAGAGGCAAAGCAAGAAACAGATTCTTAACTGTAATGAACAAATTGATAGTTACTAGAAGGGAGGTGGGTGGGGGGATGGGTTTAAATAAGTGATGGGGATTAAGGTGTACACTTTGATGAGCACTGGGTATTGTATGAAAGTGTTGAATCACTATATTGTACACCTGAAACTAATATAACACTATGTTAACTAGCTGAAATTTTAATAAAAACTTAAAAAAATAAAATTATGTTATGTAACAACACAAAACTGTGCTGTAAAATCTCATGCAAAATTTTGGGTTTATGGAATTCAGCTGATCTTGACTTGGATTGGTTGATCTTGGCTAGCTCACTTATGCCATTGGTTAGCTGAAGGTTGGTCCAGTTAGCTGTATGTTAACTGGCTATTGTTTGATCCAGGATGACCTTGGCTGGACCAACTGGGGCCACTCAGAGCTCTATCCATGTGTGTAATCCTGCAATAGGCCAGCCCTGGCAGGTTCTCATATTCATGGAAGAAGAGTAAGAGCAAAGCAGAAATAAGCAAGTTCTTTTTAAGCTTCTGCTTGAGTCTTCTTTTGGTAATACTTCATGGTCAATCCTAGAGACAGAGTGGAAAGCAATACGAAATTACATGGCAAAATTATAGGGAGGGTTGAAGCACAAGGACCACCATTGCAATTGGTCTACCACAAATATAAGCTAAAAGAGTCACTTGGGCCATTATTTTATTAGCGAGCGCATCATGATAATGTAATAGTTCTAGAGGGTTGTGGGAACTTGAAATAGGATTGTGAGCCTTGAATCTAAGAAAGACAATAGAAATGGAAAGAATATTGAGGAGAAAGGATGGACAAGGACTGGTAATGAACTGAATGGCCAAGACTTTGAAGTTGAATCAGAAGATCTGAATTTGAATTGGAGTTTCACTTATTAGCTGAGGGACCATTGGTAAGTAACTTGACTTCTCTGAAACTCTATTTCCTTAATTGGAAGGAGGGATGATACCTTCTCTTGGGAGTGGTTGAAAGGAGGTGTGTGTATATGCTTCAGAAACCCTGAACATTTAAAAATATCAGGAGGCATTTTCCATAAATTGGGGTATGCTAGTAGAATACCCTGAAAAGGAATTAAGTTGAAAGAGGCTACTTTTGGAGAGCAGGAATATGTTTATATTTTGACATTTTAAAACACAAAGTATTTAAGTGACACCTTAATCACTTAAAAGAGAATCACTTTTATTTTGGAGGCAGACTACCTAAATATCTTTTCTGGCTTGTAACTTACTAGCTCAATGACTTTGGTCAAAGTAGTTAATTCAAACAATGATGGAACCAGCCTCATAGGATCATTACGAGAAATAAATGAGCTGGAATGTGTCAAATGATCAATTCAGTGCCTCACAGATAGATAGTACATGCTCAATAAATGTGAAATGCACCTATTAAGAAAAGAGAATAACTATAATAAGAGGGAGCAAAAGATGCAGCATCTTTGATGGGAGAAGGGATAAAATGCTTAGTGCAGTGGCATTAAGTTTCATTGAAAAGGAAAGAGCTCGATCCAGATGTTATCTTCTCAGCAACGAAGGGATGTTGTTTGACTTAATCAAGGGACATGTGAGACTGGCCATTGAGGAAGTGGAAAATTTGGGGAAACCATTTAGCGGAGTGTAGTTAAGAATTCTTCTTTTTTTTTTTTAAGGTAAATAAAGGGACTTGCAAAATTTGGTAAAGATTGTAGAGAGTAAGGATTTTTAGTGCTTTCAATTTGTGCTAGTGTTCATTATTACCCAGTAAAATTGTGCAGTTAAGGTTGGCTCAGGATAATGATGATAATATCTATAGTAATAATAACAGCATCAATAGGTGCATTTCACAGGTAGGAGGTATGCTTCTTTCCTCCAATTAGTTATTTTCCCCTGGCCAAATGAAATGGTGTTCACTAGCAGCCTTTTTGTCTCATGATTTATATCACTTTATTTATATCTCTTTTTTAACCTTTATAATCAAGCTTTTATCATCACCGTTCTCTTAAAAATACACTCGTGTGTGCTACCAGTGGATACATATTTTGCAAATCTAGTGATTCTCTTTCATTCTTAATGCCCCTTGGCATCTCCGGTGCCAAGCAATACTATTAATTATTTCATCTTGTAATTCCCATGTCCTAAATTCTTTATAATCATTCCTTTTCTAGCTACTCGTTATGTTGTCCTTCAATACTGATTCTTTTCCCACATACTCCCATACACTTATTTACTCTCATACTCATCTTCATTTACTTCTGTTCTCCAATCTTACGCATTGCCCTTTCTGGTTAAGGCTAATACCTTCCTCTAAATCTTTGATGCCTTGTTCTCATGTCCCTTTGATTATTATTTTTTCTCTGTATCTACTATCTTCAATTGTTCTTGCTCTATCAACTGCCTTTTATGGTAACATATTCAAATTTCTTTCTTTTTTTTTTTTTTTAAAGATTTTATTTATTTATTTGACAGAGAGAGACACAGTGAGAGAGGGAACACCAGCAGGGGGAGGGGGAGAAGGAGAAGCAGGCTCCCCGCAGAGCAGGGAGCCCAATGTGGGACTTGATCCCAGGACCCTGGGATCATGACCTGAGCCGAAGGCAGTCGCTTAACCAACTGAGCCACCCAGGTGCCCTCAAATTTATTTCTTAAAAGGAAAAGTACAAGACCAACAAAAGAGTCACTTAACACTGTGTCTCTGCTTAGCCACCAATCTATCTTTTCTTTTCCTGGCGCTTTATTTCCCAACTTGTTTGTTCTCACTGTCTCACTTTCTTCATTTTCTATTCACTTTTGAGCAACTGAAGTCTGGCTTTCCCTCAGACTCCTTGCTCAAAATGATGTCACCAGTAGGCAGTTGATGAATGCAGTAGGTCTGTTTTATTAAAATTCACTGCAAAGTTTGACACTGTGATTGCTCCCTTCTCAAAGAGCAAAACAAAACAAAAAAAGCCAAACACCTTACTCTCTTAACTTATATGACACCACACTGTCTTGGTTTTTAAATATTTTTTGACTTTTTCCTCCCCATTTCTTTTTCTGTGAGCAGCTCCTCATCAATCCCCTCCTTAAATCTTAAATAATAAAGATATGATGAATAATAGCAATAGCTAATATTTCTGAACACTCCCACTATGCCAAGCAGTGCTTTATTTAAGCATCCAGATATTCAAATGGGAAGCTTTCTGTCTTTCTCTTTAAAGGGAGGCTAATTAAGTGAGGTGTAAGACTTTATTCACAGAAAGTGCTAAGACATAATCCAACTAATAAGTCCTACGTTAGTTCAAGCTCCATTTTTAAGACTCTACAGAGGTTGAGGTGGTAACCATTCCATGTATGAAGGCTGGGGTGATTACAATTCAGTTGAGCCAAGTGAGATGAGCTTCAGGGAAAAACACTTAAGAGAGCTTGATGTATTTCCTCTAGAAGCTGAAGGATATAGAGTCTGATGTCTAAAAGACACAGCTGTGGCTAGAGATGCGCCTGCCTCTGCAGTAGATTAAAGGGTCGCATGGTAGACAAGCTTCAAGTCCTCCAGTGTAAAAAAAAAAAAAAA